>NC_060126.1:489637282-489940312 GCF_021461395.2 Schistocerca americana | reverse complement strand
TTAATTGTGGTAGGGGACTGGTATTCGTTAAGAGGAGAACGAAGAGAAGGAAAAATAATAGGTGAGTATGGACTGGAGGAAAGGAATGAAAGAGGGGTCCGCCTAGTAGATTTCACATAGGGCATAGTTTAATCATCACTACCATTTGCTTTAATCATGAAAGAAGGTTGTATACGTGGAAGTGATCTGCACACATCAGAAAGTTTCAAATAGATTATATAAAAGTAAGACAGAGATTTCGGAACCGGATTTAAATTATAAGACTTTTCCAGATGCAGATTTGTACTCCGACAACAATTTAGTGGTTAAGAAGTGTTGATTAAAACTGAAGAAATTACAAGTAGATAGGAAATTAAGGAGATGCGACCTGTAAATATCGAAAGAACCAGAGGTTGTTGAGAGCTTCAAAGAGAGCATTAGGCAATGGTTGAGTAGAACAGGGGAAAGGAACAGCAGAAGATGAATGGGTCCCTCTAAGAGATGTCATGGTGAAAGCAGCAGAGGATCAAATGAGTAGAAGACAAGACCTGGTAGAGATTCTTGGATTACACAGAAGGTATTGAATTTAAATGATGAAAGGAGAATATGTAAAAATGCAGCAAAAGAAGTAGGCGAAAGGGAATGCAAATGTCTAAAAAATGAGACTGGCTGGAAGTTCAAATTGGCTAAAGAGGAATGGCCAGAGGAGAAATGTAAGGATATAGAAGCATATATCACTAGGGGAGAGATAGATACTGCCCACAGGAAAATTACAGAGGTCTTTGGAGAAGAGAAGCAGCTGTATGAATATCAAAGAAGGGAAAGCTGAAAGGTATAAGGAGTATACGAAAGGCCTGTGCAAGTGAGATGAAGGCAGTATTATAGAAATGGAAGAGGATGTAGATGAAGATGAGATGAGAGATATAATCGTGCAAGAAGAATTTAAGGAAGCACTGAAAGACCTAAGTCAAAACAAGGTCCTGTGAGTAGACGACATTCCGTTAGACGTACTCATAACGTTTGGAGAGCCAGCCATGACAAAACTTTTCTATCTGGTGTGCAAGATTGCAAGATATATGGCACGGGTGAAATACCGTGTCAGTCTCTTGAAAAGTGGGTATGAGATTAACATTAACAGAATCAAAACAAGGATAATGGAATGTGGTCGAATTAAATCAGATGATGCTGAGGTAATTAGATTAGGAAACGACACACTTAAAGTAGTCGATGAATTTGGCTGTTTGCATCAAAATAACTGATGATAGCTGAAGTGGAGAGGATATAAAATGTAGACTGACAACGGCAAGAAATGCGCTTCTGAGAAACAGAAATTTATTAACATCGAATAAAGACCTAAGTGTTAGAAAGTCCTTTCTGTTGGTATTTGTCTGGAGTGTAACCATATGTGGAAGTAAAACGTGGACAACAACAGTTTAGACAAGAAAACAATAGCTAATGAGACGGTACTAAACAGAATTAATCGGTGGCATAACATGAGTAGGAGAAGGGCTGTGTTGTATCAGGGGATCACCAATTTAGTATTGGAGGGAAGTGTGTGGGGTAAAAACCGTAGAGGGAGACCAAGAGATGAAAACCGTAAGCAGATTCAGAAGGACGTAGGTTGCACTAGTCATTCGAAAACGAAGAAGCTTGCACAAGATAGAGTAGCGTGGAGAGCTGCATCAAACCAGTCTTTGGATTGAAGACCATCAGCACAACGACGGCAACAACAGCAACAGCTTAATTTGGGCTGTTAATGTTTTTGGGTGCCTAAAAACATATACTAACGCTCTACCTGCGTGTCGCAACACCTAAACTTGTGCCAAAGTCATTAGGTATATCTCTTAAGAGTAGCTATGAGTATTACCCAGTTTCCTAAAACAGAGCTTTGGTCGAGCTTTATGAACATCTCAAAAACTATAATTTGAGGACTCTGGAGGGAGTATGAAAACAATAAATTTTAATTCCACATACGTCCTGAGACAATCACACAATACCCGATGAATGTCACTTAATAACTGCGTCTTGTATAAATTGATGTTTTCGAAAACTAACATAAAAATAATTTTTTTGCAGGAAAGGTGAATGTGTTCTCAACCTGAAGTTTGATTTGACCAGCAATTTGCTTTATTACGCATGGTCCTATTGAAGGTGGCACTTTCTTATGTTCTTCCAGCCTCTGAACTGCCTTATTCAGCTATTTTCCGGGAACCTGCAGCTTAGTCTGTACGAAAGAATCACGGTTCAGCTTGGCATATTTTCACATTCAACTCATTGCCAGTGGTAAGAGAAGGGATAAATCTCTCATTACTAGAGATTTGTCGCATAGAACTGGATCAACGGTTATCATCATTTCTTAAATTGATTTTTACATTTATTTTGTGTGGGGACGGCTTCCTGCCGCCATGATCTTCAGTTAATGTGCAAGGGAAGACGTGCGTTATCACATTTTAAGTGTTTGTGTGTTGTTTTATCTGTGCGAAAATTGCGGGACTATCCCAGCAGTTGTCTAAACGAGCGTTAAAAACCGCCTCAAGGCACCACTCAGACTGGCTGGTATAGCAGTCAGACGCCATTGATCCGCTGAATGGATTCTGTCTTGATCTGGTTATCCTCCAGGTCTCACAAGATAGCAAGTCAAAAGAAGTAAGAAGATACAGGGAAAAGGTCTTGGGACCCACAGGGGATAGAACTTCGGTTCGCTGCTTCTGCAGGCAAACACTTACCCACCGAGCCACAATCTTGTAAAATTTAAAATAATGATTTTAACACAATTCAGGAGTTCGTCTGCCCTGATAAAAATGGCTTAAAATGGAACGGTGAAAGTAATAAGGGGTTACGAAGTAGGTGACGTTAGTAATGGTGAGCGGAGGATGCTGAAGTTGTTAATTCCATCTCCCAATAAGAGTGGGAAAGGAGATCCACAAGTCAGGTCAAGAAAGGAAGTACTCTTTTTACCTTCTGAAACAGACATGGATTTCAGATTCCAGACATGTTCTCACCAAATTGTTATTGCAGAAAGCTTCGACGTCAAATATTTGTGACGCTCTCATTATCAAACCTGTAACTACTCGCGCAATTCCGTGACGTTCTAAAATTAATACATAGAAGTTGCTTGGCAACTTAATGCATTTCAACAAACTTTATAAACAACTCCGGTTCGAGAACATTTTCCCACTGTCGACGTTCCACTGGTGTCGGTTCAATGTTATAAATATTCACAAAAGTGCTGGACAAGCAGATACGAAACAGTGTAATACCAAGGAAGAGGAGCACTCTAGGAGACCAATTATCACTGAGGTCTGAAATCAAGTGTTACTACCTCATTGTTTGGATGTCATAATCGTCTATGCAGTGGCGGAGGGAGAGGAGGGAGGCGCCACAGATGGACAGAGATTCTGTTCCCGTAAATAGCCTATTCCTCATCATAAACCTTTTGCGAAGCAGTAAGGAATTCAGTTTATCAGTTAACATGAGCTAGGTTAAAAATCGGAAGAAATTAAGATTATTCATTACGAATGTTTACGAGCCCATGACTGTTTTTTCAGTGTAAAGACAGAAAACTGCAACCAGTCCATTATGATTATTTATTCCATGAAACGGCTTTCGAACCGTTTCAGATTCTTCTTCAGATGGAGTACCGGAGGTTACGTAGCTATTTCAATGCGCAATACCGGGTGCTGGTTCTGTGACAAGAAAATGGAACATGTTTTAATGTACAGCCTTGACTATTGTTTATAAGCCGATTTGGATCCAAAACTTAATTTTGTACTCACTGCGACAATTTGGATGGGTTTGTTGTTAATATCCATATGTGTGCTTCAAGGGTGATGGACAGTTGGTGACATATCCCTCAGTTTTACAGAGTATGTATGTATCTACAACGTAGTAACGAAACTTCGCTAGCATCCAGCATGCACTCTACAACTATTAATCGTTACAAAGATCTTCTTGCGAAGATATAATATTGGTCCACTTTGTCCGGAGATACTATTTCTTTTTGTTTGCATGTGTTAGAATCGATGTATCCGCAAATACTTTAAGCAAATCTGGAATTAACATGAATACCCAAAATAAACCAAATAAATAAATTGCTACGAGAAGATACTTCAAATCATCTGGTGTCTTATTTCTGTTCTTGTGTTAACATATAACACAGTCATGTTATGGGCAAATACTTTAATAAAAACTGGCATTAGCATGAATACCCAGGAATAAAATAATTTAGGGTTATAGTGTTTGCGATGAACTGCCGCTGTTTGTATGACCATGAACTTTATGTTTACATCTTCGAGCGAACTGTTCTTACATCAACATACGGGTAGTATAGGTTTTATTGTCTAGTGGGATATTTATGTTGACATCAGTTAGTTAGGATGTAAAAAGAGGGACAGAGGGGGTGGCCTCGCTGGAGGAGAGGTTGTAAGTAGGCTGTTTATGTTTTCTTATTGGCAACGTTACGTAGCGCTCTGTATGAAAATCACTGGCTGTGCTGTGTTCAGTCTGTGGCCAGTTTGCATTGTTGTCTGCCATTGTAGTGTTGGGCAGCTGGATGTGAACAGCGCGTAGCGTTGCGCAGTTGGATGTGAGCAGCCAGCAGTGGTGGATGTGGGGAGAGAAATGGCGGGGTTTTGAAATATGTAAGACTGGATGTCATGAACTGCTATGTATATTATGATTTTTCAACACTAATAAGGTAAATACATTGTTTGTTCTCTATTGAAATCTTTCATTTGCTAACTATGCCTATCAGTAGTTAGTGCCTTCCGTAGTTTGAATCTTTTATTTAGCTGGCAGTAGTGGGGCTCGCTGTATTGCAGTAGTTCGAGTAACCAAGATTTTTGTGAGGTAAGCGATTTGTGAAACGTATAGGCTAATGTTAGTCAGGGCCATTTTTTTTGTAGGGATTTTTGAAAGTCAGATTGCGTCGCGCTAAATATATTGTGTGTCAGTTTAAGCACAGTCTTGTATAATTCTTTTAAGGAGACGTTTCAAGGTGTCAGGGGGTGGGGGTCAGGGTTAATTGATTGATTACCTGTTTTGAACCAGTAAATCTTCGAAATTCTGAAGAAAAGTTTATTTCTCTGTTCAGTATGGTCATTGAGTAGTTAGTCAGGTGCTGTATTCGTGTTGATAAAGAATTCGATTTCTTCGAGAAGGCCAAGTATCATGCCTTTGTTGTCAAGATAAAGTATTTCGAGGTTCTGTTCTATGCCATTTGCAGAATGATTATGTTGCGCAAGATGTGTGGAAAAGCTCGATTTGTTCAGCTTCTTAAGACGGAGTGTATTCATGTACTATTTATATCTCGTTGTGAAACTACTGCCAGAGTGGCCAATGGTGAAACTTGGACTGACTTTTGATGCTGTTGTGTAGTGGTTTTGGTACTGTGAATGACTTTATTCTGCATTTTATTGCTGGTGAAGAGGTTTATTTTTATGTTGTATGTCTTGAAAATGGTGGCAGTTTGGTGAGAAATATTCCCCAAGAAAGGCAGCTTACAACTGTGGTTTTCTTGTTTGTGAATGGTTGTACAGCAATTGGTCAGTTTAATTTAGATGTATGGATTAGTTTATGTATTATAGCAGGATTGTACCCACTGATAGAGGCAATTAATAAATAATTTCTGGTTCTTTTTGCCTTTCACTTTTCTCCATTGGGATTTTAAGCATGTGATTAACCACTACCCTGAAAAATGCTTTTTCTATGTTGGTCTGGATGGCAAGAAGAGTTACTGTGTGTATGATAATATTGGTGGCTGTTGGCTTCCTGAAAATTTGAGCGTTATGTTTTTGATTTTTATTTGAGACGTTTCACCGTCTATAGTGATTTAAATTTTGTGGTGTAATTTGTTGGGAGCTGTTCGGCTAGATTTTCTATTTCTTTTGTTGTTCCGTTGAACAGAATGAGAGTTTCATCAGCATAGCATTTGTAATGAAGCAGCTTATGTTTCAGGTGGGTTTGCAAAATAAATGACTTGTTTTCAGTATTTTTAACACATATGTCTGCTAGCAAGCGTGGAAAGCCTTAAGCACAATACGGCCCCCACACTAAATAGAAACAATAAAAAAGTCAAATAGTGCTAACAAAAGTTGCTTCGACAATTGCTAAACAAAAGCACAATGGACAAAATGCTCTAACCCATAAGGCAATCAACGTTATTATGAGAAATATAGACAAGAACAAAAAGTGTAGTGGGATGAACAATGAACTTAGGGTATTATGTGACATAAACAAGAAACTTGCATCCGAAAATACCCTCGTTCTCAGAGCAAAAAAATGGTTCAAATGGCTCTGAGCACTATGGGACTTAACTTCTGAGGTCATCAGTCCCCTAGAACTTAGAACTACTTAAACCTAACCTAAGGATATCACACACGTCCATGCCCGAGACAGGATTCGAATGTGGGGTCGCGCGGTTCCAGACTGTAGCGCCTAGAACCGCTCGGCCACCCCAGCCGGCTTATCAGAGCAGACAATGGCTCCAGAGTTATTGTCCTATATCAATCAGATTATATTAACCAGCCTTGTCTGTAAAAGAAAATACGGTGAATAATATCAGATAAAACATATCAGTGCATTACATACCGTAAATGGTTCCGAAACTTCGTATCCTTTATACGAAATATGCGTTATTGCATAAGAGAATGTAGGCGAACTTGTATGGTGTCCTGTATCCTAGTAAGCGAGGCAGACTGGCCATAGTAAGAACATCTCCTACATAAAAATTGAACTCGGAAAATGTTTATAATCTTCTGATTTCAGCGTTGAGGCCCCAGTCCTTAACGGAGGCTTTTGACTTTGTGAGGCAATGTATTGTATAAAGCACGGAGTTATTTTACAAAACTGGATGTCGCTTAATTAGACATTAATAATGAATTCACTATGTAGTGGTCGGCAACATGGGCCTCATACATTCAAGTGAGGAACATACAAATTGCGTAAAATGTAACTGTGCAGGAAGATGCGGTAATATGCAAAAATATGGTTTTGTTTGAGTTAGGAACGTACGACAATATACAGGAAACAAAATCGGTAAGTATGAATTACTTGAATTATGCGCGCTGATGAGACCGAGCAGCACACTCTGCCGCCATATCGTTGAATCTCGATATTCTATTGTTCCTCGGAAGATGTCGCTGTCCCGAAGCTTCCAGAGTGGAAACCTGTGCGCCATCTGGCGAGCGGAACCTGTTTTGGGAGCTACCACGACGTGGTTCCGACCAGCGCTGTTAGATGGCGCAGCAGGCTTGGTGAGGAGTTACTGAATGAAACGGTCGCAACTGTGTCCAACGATGGGACCATCATTACATTTTCAGCCGTATTACGGTTTTATAGAGCATTTACTACGCCTCAGGTAAACGATTGGCTGGACAAGGAAATGTAAGATCACTAAAAAATCGGCATCGTTTATTCAAGATTTTACCGATAGCTCTAACATTTCGGTAATTATCGCAAAGTTCATAGTAAGTGGTAAAGAGTTGTCTCGTACAGTGATAAAAGAATTTTTGTTTAGAAAGTGAACTATCGAACAAATGTAACATTAAGTGCCACAGGGCTCATTTCTTCTCATTTTTCATTTTAGTTATTTCTTACCTTCGTTACGTGAAGTACGACAGTTGGTACACAAAAAAGGGGCTGGGGAAATGTTAAAACTCTGTAATGTCTAGAATTTAGGTTTCATTAAGCTGTGTGAGTGCGCTTGAGCAACAGTCCACTTCTAGAGCAAGTGAATTGTTGTGGTAAAGTTAGCTTGAATACAAGATACATGTATTTTATTTTTTAAATGAATGTAAATGTCTAGTTTGAATAATTCACCCTGCACCGGGATGTATGTTGATCTGAAAGTAAATTGCAGGTCAAAACCGCGTGCAGGACAGGAGATTCGAAAATATTAGCATCGTTTCTCGCAGGCAACACTGTGGTTCGCCGAACAATCCATACAAGATTAACAGGCAGCGTTCACACGGTCACAGCTGCAAACAAGCCACTGGGAACAACCCCCAGGTTATCCCCCGCGCGGGGATGCCGAGCGGTCTGGGGCGTATTGTCGCGGTCCGCGCGGCTTCCCCGTCGGAGGTTCGATTCCAACTTCGGGCATGGGTGTGTGTGTGTTGTCCTTAAGTTAGATTAAGTAGTGTGTAAGCTTAGCGGACCGATTACCTCAGCAGTTTCGTCCCATAAGACCTTACCTCAAATTTACAAATGACGAAGTCATGTCTCCGCGATATCCTTTCTTCGAAGAATGATGGTCTATCACGGAAGATCTGCTGTGAAGCTTTGACAGTAGGACTATGTTCCGACAGCATTTATCAGGGCGACTTGTGAGTCACCTCTGGATAGCATTAAGTGCACAACCTGGCAAGAAGTTTCGAATTTAAACGTGCTAGTGCAAGATGGGATTTTCCGGTCGCCCAATTGATGTATCTTACAAAAATACGGTTCAGTAAAATTCAAGGCATTCTAATAGACGCACCTATGCGACTGAATGCATTTCAGGAACTACTGCTCTGAGATCCCGGGAAGACGACATCTAAATACAGTAAACGAAAACTATCGTTAGTAACAGAGGACTACCACAGCACGGAGAGAATGTAGGACACCACTTGGAGGGATAGGCAGACGTTTTCTGGACGTTTTTTGAAAGTGAATAAAAATATGAAAAAACAAACCTGCCAGTGAAAAGGTGAAGTAGTTGTGGAGATAGGGGAAAATCTAGACAAACAAGAATTAATTAAATTGTAATATGATCCTAAATGATCAATACAGTCGAAAAAATAGAAATTACTTGGAGATATCTACTGTCATTACAGCATTGTTTATACCATCTTGCGGATTAAAAATGTATACTTTCTCAGAAGGTGTTTGCCTACCAACGGAATGAAGCTTGGTTGTGATTAGAATTCAGGGGTGAAAGGGCCAACAATATGTCTTGAGTTATGACGCCCTCAGGGAATGGAAAATTTGAACAAGAAAATTAATAGCATTGAACATATCTTGAGAAAGAAATTTCTGCTGTGCAATGTCCAATGTCGTTTCAGGGATGTTGGAGGGTACTCAATCGTAAGAGACATTCAGTCGATTAGTTAGTCAAGAAGAATATAAAACAAAGGATTGGAGAAGGAATGTAAGGGGAGGTTAAGACTCTGGACCTGTTAATAAGTTGAATATTTAGTAATAATGTGTTGAGAAATGGTAAGTTGTAATTTCATGGTAACGTCTTGTGGAAGAAATCGCTGCCGCACGCATGTTCTTGGTGCTCTAGGGGGTGACTACAGGTTACGTACATGTTGTTAATGAAATTTACTGCACCAGTGTTTGGCTAGCGGAAGGAGCAGGTGTGGCGGTGAGATTTTTTATTTTTTTTTATTTGGCGTTGGAAACCGAATCCATTCAATCCACTAGTTTGCTTCCAAGGGTTATCGTTGATCCTTGTGTGAGTAAAACATACAGCTCCACACCCAAACCCATCCACCCGTCCACACACATACACTCTCCCCCACCCCCCTCTCTCTCTCTCTCTCTCTCTCTCTCTCTCTCACTCACTCACACACACACACACACACACACACACACACACACACACACACATACACACACACAAATAACACATCGCTACAAAGCATGTATGGTACCTACTTAACAGCCACAAGGCTTATCAAGCCATTTGGGAGACAGACTGATTACAAACGTGCTGACACTATTAAGCCAATATTATCTTAGAAAAAAATACAATTAAAACCATTTGCTAAAATCGTAGGGACCCGGAATCGTACACAAACTAACGAAACAGTACAGGAAGGCAATGGTTCCAACAAACCAGGATTTTATCAGCTGACTGTCATTTATGAACAAGTTTTTCTGAGAGCGCTACAGGTTACAAAAAATTTGTTAACTTGCTGTTTCGTTAAATTATTTAATCTTGCAAAACTAGTGTCACAAAAACATTCAACATGAATACACACAAATCTTAAAGAAGTTGTACTCTGACGTGGCATGTGCTGCGGCCTTAGAATCCTATCATCAGTGTGTAACATGCAGTATGATTTACTTACATATTTTTCGTATGTACTCTCAGTTCTTAGCTATGGCATCCTTTTTTGGGGAACAAACGTACAAAATATGAATACAATTTTGAAACTCCAGGAAAGAGCCATAAGAATAATAGCCAAAAATACTAGTCGAGCTCATTCTAAATATTTGTTCAAAACACTGGGGATTTTAACTGCTCCATGTGAATGAGGCTATGGATAGGGAGGATTTCCCAAGGCATGGCCTATATCTCAATAGGAAAGCGATGGGTAAACTGGCAGGGTTTTTAGCGAAATCTATAAGGAGGGACACTAGTACTCATTGATGTACCTCTTTTTTAGGCTAATATCAGCGTTCAGTGAGAAGTTCAGGCAGCCAGGTGCTAAAGAGGTCCACAACTCACAAAATTCTCACAATAGGAAAGTAAATTATAATTTTACCATATTTAACCA
This sequence comes from Schistocerca americana, assembly GCF_021461395.2. NCBI lineage: Eukaryota > Metazoa > Arthropoda > Insecta > Orthoptera > Acrididae > Schistocerca > Schistocerca americana. The sequence goes on along the minus strand of NC_060126.1, from coordinate 489,929,849 downwards.
AAATATTGGTGGATTAAAGAAAAAAGCGGACTCTTAGAAAAGTAAAGTAAAAGCTAATATTACCATTTTTCACCAAAATATTCCAGGATTGAAGAATAAAGTAGATGAGCTCCTGGTTTGTTTAGATGACATTGAATTTAATAATGTAATAGACATACTATGCCTGTCTGAGCATCACATTGTGTCTGATATGGAAAAGGTAAATATCAGTGGTTATAAACTAGCAGCACATATGAGTAGAGAGAACAAGGTGGGAGGAGGAGCTGCCACATATGTCAAAAGTTATCACAATGTATAAAGCTTAGATACAAAAAAGTTTTGTGTAGAGCAACATATAGAAGCATGTTCCTGTCAACTTAAACTGAAGGAGGGCTCTTTTATAATTATAACAGTATATAGGTCCCCTTCAGGAAAATTTCATTTATTCCTGGAAAACTTGGATGCCTTGTTGTGCTATGTGTCAGATAGGGGAAAGCAAATTATTATTTGTGGGGACTTCAATGTTGATTCATTGAAAGAGTGTAATAGGAAGAATGACCTGGAAGTCTTGCTTGGTTCTTTCAATTGACATCTGTCATTAATTTTCCTACTCACGTAGTATCCATTCAGTAATTCAAATCTACCCTCCAAAGTTGTGTGTTCAATTAATGACTCAACAATTAGAAATTTCAGAGAAAATTTTCAGCAGTTAGACTGGGATGAGGTGTACAAGGAACCTAGTGCTAATTTATAATATAAATTATTTCAGGATACACTTGTAAGAGAATTTGAAAACTGTTTCCCCAAGAAAATAGTTAAATCTAATTATAAGAAACTATGCAAAAACCCTTGGCTTACTAAAGGAATAAAAATATATTGTAACCACAAAAGGGAACTGTATCTATCAACAAGAAAGAGTAATGACCCAGAAACAGCCAAATATTATAAAAACTACTGTGCTACATTAAGAAAGGTTATTAAAAAGTCCAGAAGCATGTGCATCATGTCTGAGATTAATACCACTGATAACAAAATCAAAACAATTTGGAATATTATTACAAGGGATACAGGACAACCAAGAGTACAGGATGACAGCATCACCATAAAATCGAATGGAAACTTGATAAACAACAAGCCAGAAGTCGAAAACATTTTGAATGATCATTTATTAAATGTTGTAGAGAAAATAGGATCTAAATGTTCATCAGGAGAAGCAAGACAGTTAATGGAAGAGGCCTTACCGACACCATTTGATACAATTGAAATTCCACCCAACTCTCCATCTGAAATTAGGAAGATAATAAACTATCTCAAGAATAAAAGCCACATGGGATTGATGGCATTTCCAGCAAGATAATAAAAGCTTGCTCCCAAGAAATAAGTGGGATTCTTAGCCACATATGTAATAGCTCTCTGAAGCAGGGTATTTTCCCAGATAGACTGAAGTATGCCATTGTTATACCACTGCATAAAAAAGGGGATATGTCTGATGTCAACAACTACTGCCCAATCTCTCTTCTGACTGCCTCATCCAAAATTCTTGAAAAAGTAATGTATTGTAGAGTAGCTTCACACCTTTGCAAAAATAAAGTTTTAACAAAATGTCAATTTTGTTTCCATAGGGTTTTTCAACGGAAAATTCTATATATACTTTCAGTAATGAACTATTAAATGCTCTGAGTAACTGAAGTCAACCGTTGGGATTTTTTGTGATCTATCAAAGGCTTTTGATTGTGTAAATCATTGAATACTTCTAGATAAGCTCAAGTACTGTGGTATGAATGGGACAGTGCTCAAATGTTTTAAATCATACCTAACTGGAAGAGTGCAGAAAGTTGAAATAAACAGTTCACATAATATGCAAAAAACTGGTGATTTCTCAAACTGGGGAACAATCAAGAATAGGGTGCCACAAGGTTCGGTCTTGGGTCCTGTGCTGTACTTAATATATATTAGTGACTTGCCATTCTATATTCACGAAGATGCAAAGCTGGTACTTTTTGCCGATGATACAGGTATAGCTATTACACCTGACAGACAATAATTAACTGGTGAAATTGTAAACGATGTTTTTCAGAAAATCATTAAGTGGTTCTCTGCAAATGGGCTCTCATTTAACTTTGACAAAAACCAGTATATACAGTTCGACACAGTAAATGGAATGACCCCATTAATAAATATAGACTTTGATCGGAAATCGGTAGCTAAGATAGAATAATCAAAATTTCTATGTGTATGCATTGGTGAGAGGTTGAACTGGAAAAAACACACTGAGAATCTGTTGAAACGTTTGAGTTCAGCTACTTATGCTATTAGGGTCATTGCAAATTTTGGCGAAATACATCTGAGTAAAGTAGCTTACCACGCCTATTTTCATTCTCTGCTTTCGTATGGCATCATATTCTGGGGTAACTCATCATTGAGTAAAAGAGTGTTCATTGCACAAAAGCGTTTAATCAGAATAACTGCTGGAGCTCATCCAAGATAATCCTGCAGACACTTATTTAAAGAGCTAGAAATCTTCACTGTAGCCTCACAATATATATATTCACTTATGAAATTTGTTACTAACAAGCCAAACGAATTCAAAAGTAATAGCAGTGTACATGGCTACAACACTAGGAGAAAGGATGATCTTCACTACTCAAGGTTAAATCTAACTTTGGCTCAGAAGGGGGTAAATTATGCTGCCACAAAAGTCTTTGATCACTCACCTAATAGCATCAAAAGTCTGACAGATAGCCATATAGCATTTAAAAGGATATTAAAAGAATTCCTTAATAGCAACTCCTTCTACTCATTAGATAAATTTTTGAATATAGTTAGTGGGTAATTTCCCAACCTCCACAAAAAAATGAGTGTCATGTAATATTTTGTCTAATGTAATATCTTGCATAGACACCTTTTATTAACCTGACATGTTCCACATCATTACGAAATGTCGTATTCATGACCTATGGAACAAGTACTAATCTAATCTAATCGAAACTAATCTGAATACATTTTCCAGTCAGCTGTACACATCAAAAATAACATTGCTAATTACTGCACCAACAGCTCTGTCCATGACCATGCAAAAAGAGCTAGACTAAACTTACATTTTCCAAGGAAAAATAAAAATAAAACTTAAAACAGCGTTTACACTTTATACATTGAAGGATTACTTAGAAAAAACAGAGCAGGCGTTTGATAAAAAATGTTATACAAATAAATTATAACAATAATGATTATAAAAGATCCAACATTCCACATAACAGCTTCACTTTGTTTTTTTCTTTTTTTTTTCTTTTCCTGAAATACTTACCCCCAAGCTATGCATAACTCTACACTAACACCTCTTCCTCTTTCTCAGCTCAACATCTCACTCATTGTGGAGGGATGCTGACTCAGATTTTCAGGATAGCAAATGGGAACTTGCGGTACAGAAAATGGCCCAGAGATCAGAAGTGTGTGTGTGTGTGTGTGTGTGTGTGTGTGTGTGTGTGTGCGTGTGTGTGTGTGTGTGTACGTGTGTGTGTGTTTGTGTGTGTGTGTAGTGAGTAAAGTGTTATGAAATAATGTGTGTATAGCGTGTGCAGTGACTGATAGTGAGATATGAGTGAACAGTGTGGCATTACATTATTTCATAAGTTATTTGTAAAAATAGTATTGTATACCGTGAGTAAATCTAATGATTGTCTCTAACTAGAAGTCTGTGAATGTATGTGTATACGAATTAGCTGATTTTAAACTGGTTTAAACTTGTAAATACTTTGACATGTCCTATATCCATGTAAAAAGAGATGTACGGATGAATAAAGCTACTACTACGACTACTGCTGTGCGATAGAAACTAAATGACGGTCAAAATAAAGCTTATTTTGACTGCAATATCGATGTGTTGAACTTAGTATTAACTGTCGCTTTGTAGTGTCTGCTGCACACTTCGGTGAAACGTATGCGATGGTAGTAGGCAAAATACGTTACAAAAACAGAGAATATAGCTATTTCATGTCACGAATGACAACAAAAAATAATTGTAAAGTTACAGAATTCAACATAAGATTTATAGATACTGTTCATACTATTATACTATTGATCAGTAGCGTTCAACCCAGGGGAAAAGGAGGGGGTGGGGGTGGAGGCGGGTGGGCGGCAGCAACCTGGCCTCCTACCTCATACTGTGAGGGAAAATTATAGTGAGTCTGGTGTTTTTCTTCCTAAGAAATGATTTAAAAGTCAATATTACGTAGGTTTTTAGTAGGGTCTGAACTGAAACTTCTTTATGCCTCCTTACAAGTCGCTATTAGTCTTCAAATGGTTCAAATTGCTCTGAGCTCTATGGGACTTAACATCTGAGGTCATCAGTCCCCTAGAACGTTGATCTACTGAAACCTAACTAACCTAAGGACGTCACACACATCCATGCCCGAGGCAGGATTCGAATCTGCGACTGTAGCGTCATTCGTCTTCCAGAATAATAAAAATACAGCGTATCACCATGTCTAGCCCCCAACCCCACCTCCTACAAACTATCTTACGGGCGCCCTTGCTATTAATCATAACAGATTTTTTTTTAAATTTTGTCTTACTAAATTAAAGTTGAAGAAGAAATGTGAGTTCTCTTAATCTGACATTTCCTTTAGGATTTTATTTTTCCACTTTGTTCACAGGTGAATATTTACCATGGCCGCAGCTCGCTTATATAGCTTAGTGGTATTTCTACCGCCAGTTTCGTCTGGGTCGTAGGTCCTACCTTGAGGCGTATTGCAACATTAAAAAACGAGGGACGTGTGTGTAGTAATGCAACATATATTTTCTCGGCCATATTGGGTTGAAAAAATGCAGAATTTGTTGTGGTACGTGATGGAATAATCCCACTTCAGCCCCTGTAGTTTCATGAAGTTCTGATAGCGGCTCTACACGTACCCTTCAAAATGGCGTCTGTAGCGGAGGTGCGTTTCGAGAAGAGTGCTGCCATTGAGTTCCTTTCGGTGGAACATCAGAGTATCTCAAATATTCGTAGCGCTTGCAGAATGTCTAAGGAGATCTGGCAGTTAACAAAACCAGGGTGAGTCGTTGGTCGAGACGTCTGTCATCATCAGAAGAAGGTTGCGCAAAACTGTCCGAACGCCCGTGTGTCGGTTAGCCGATGACAAGCTGTGACTCGTGCCGTGTTGGAACTAGACACTGTGATTCGACGAATCACATCAACCAACTCGCTCCACATCTGGACGTCTCTATTGGTAGTTCTTAAACCCTCGTATACGCCGCCTAATCGAAGACCATAAAGATCGACGAATGACGACCTGTGCGGAATTGTTTGTGCCTACGAGGCTGATCGCGACAATTTTTTCTCGGATTCTGTCACAAGTAATGATACATGGGTTCATCACTTCGTCAATCCGTGAAGTGGCACCACATCACCTATCCTCCGAAAGAAAGAGTTCAAAGCCGCACGTTCAGCCGGTAGAGTCTGGGCGACGGTTTTCTGGCACTCTGAAGGGGTTATTCCATTTGATGTCCTTCCTCATGGTGCGACGATCAATTCTCAAGTTTATTGCGCTATTCTCAGGAAACTGGAAAACGACCTCAATGTGTTCGTCGCTACAATAATTCAAAAGAAATTCTCCTGCATGACAACGCTAGACCTCATACAAGAACGCACATCCAATAGGAGCTCACATAAATTCATTGGGCTGGTCTTCCTCATTCACTTTACAGCCCGGATTTTGCATCTTACCACTTCCAACTGTTCGGTCCAATGAAGGATGCACTCCGTGGGGATGTATGATTGGGTGGTTATTGAAGTAGCGTGACGTTGGCTTCAACGTGGACTAGTAGAGGTGTACCCTCCCAGCAAGGTGTACGGAGATTACGTTGTAAAATAGGGTTTTGTAGGAGGCAGAATGGAGAATAATACGGTGTACTGGAATCCTGAATAAAACCAATCTGCTTTCAGAAAATAAAACGTATTGCATTACTTAGTGAACACCCGTCGTAGCTTAAGCGAACCTGTTCATAAATTTTAACATTCCCGGTCGAATAACAGCTAGTAATGCTTTCAGCAGTGTTTCAGTCCTCCTGATACGACAATGTAAGTAAAAAGTAAAGAAATTCCAGCGTGTTGTCGCGAGCATGTATGAAAGGTGATCGCAGAACTTGGAGAACGGAGATTTGTCCGCTCAGTGAAGCAGGACTGGCGGCAGTCTGCGGAAAATCTGACGACAGAGTACCATGCTAGTGCAGGCACAAATGTTATGGAGCACATTTTTCGACCATCTTGCTCTACTGCAGGCGACTTACATGTTTTCCAACGATATGATGAGCTACGAGTTACCAAGCGTGATTAATCTTCGAGATTGGACCCTGTATCCCGGAAAAAGTGTCGTCCGATCGGATGCATCACTTTTGTTGTCACAGTAGGTCGATGTCCGCGCCGAATGCGATTTCCTATGCGAAGAAGTTAATTCTAAGCAAATATTTTGGAACAAAAAGATGCGACGTCATCTATTCGGACGGCTGCTCGAAACCTGCGCCACGCTACGGACGCAGGTCGGTGAAGAACGTGTTATTCACATTCAGCGAGGTTTTCATGAGATCGGTGGTAGCAATCGATGGCACCATGACAGTTGCTGACAACGTGAACCTTATTGGGGTCCACCTACGTCCCTTCGTACTTGCTGTATTCCTCGATGGCGACGGTATCTTCCAGCAGGATAACTGCCCACGTCACAAAACCAGAGTCACGTACATTAGATGCCACATATCTGTGGAAATCTACCGAGGACATGCCAAATCCGTGCGTGTTGCGTTCCAAAGGGTGACCTATACACAAAAAAAGCTGGTGTTGATAATGATCTGGCTCATCAGTATGTATTTATTACAGCTTGCGTGATCAAATTTACATACCGAAATAATGGAAGAAAATTTTCTGAAACACTACCATTACTTTTCGGAATTTCTGGTTGTAGCCCTAACTAACTATATTTCTGTCGTTAATGTCTATTATGTGCTTGTCGTTTCTCTGATTACTTGATTTTAATGTCTGTTTTCTGACATGTTACGTTTAGAGATTTTATCACCATGCTTCTACGTTTCATGTGACACTCATTATCTTAGGCGATGAGCTTTCTCATTAACATGAATATTTCTCCGGTCCTTCACATACGAAAGTACTGCTTTTCCAAAAATTTCCACTCTCCCTGCAACTTTCAAAACATGCCACACGTAAAGGTTATTACGAATGCTCTTAAAGTGATATATTAAAAGGGATATGGCTAATCAAGACTAAAAAATTGTAACGGTAACGTATCTGAAAACTGTGCTCCGTTTTTGAGAATCTACAGGTTCTGTTGTCATTATTGTCAGTACTGATGGAAATCTGTTTAAATTGTATGCTCATTATACCCTCGTAAGCATTTCAGGTAGTTTCTTAAAATTTTGTGCCGTTTGTGTATCGTAATCCTATTGCTATGCAATAGCACTCTAGATGCTTAGCAATACTTCTGCAAGGAGCAAAGTTCCTCAATTCTTCACTTCACATCAATGTCTTTTTACTAAACCTCAAACATCTCCATGGCGTCTCACATCACATGTCACGCTGTTAGAATGTCCGCGGCAGGGGTACGTGGAGCTCAGCTGTCTCCTACGCACACCTAGGGAGGAGTAGGTTACATACTGACACCGTGTTTCTATAACTCGCATAAACACTGATGTCCAAAATTAAAGCGACAGACAAAAATTTTGCAAGGTTGCTTTTACTTTGCCACAATACAGTACAAATAGGTGACAGTAAAGTAGAAAGACGCTAAAGGGTTCTGAACGTAAACAGTTGCAATAAGCATAATGGTAGACAAAAATGTTCTTCAATTTTGCTAACTTAACGGTTTTCACGCACAGTCCGACAACCGGTTAATTTGATCATAATGGGGTGTGACCAGCTCCGGCAGCCATACAGGCCTGACAATAACGGGGCATGCTGTTAATGATGTCGTCTGTCTCAATTGAGCCAATAACGCCCATTCTTACTGCAGAGTTCCTAGCAGTCTTGGAGAGTGGTTGGTGGATGCTGACGTGATGCAAGTCGTCTCCCTAGTGCATCCCAGATATGATCTATAGGATTCAAACCAGGAGAGCGAGCAGGCCACACCATGCGTCCAATATCTTCCGTTTCCAAGAAACCATCAATCGTCTCTGCTCTATGAGGTCGAGCATTATCGTTCATCAGGGCTAAATCAGGGCTCACAGCACTACGCAACAGTCGCAAATGAGGTCCCAAGATATCGTCACGATAGCGGCCAACAGTGAAACCTTGCCGATTCACTCGTACGATTTCACGAATAGGTGTACGAGTTGTAAACATTATTCCCGCCCACACCAATAGGGGTCCCCATCGACGCCGATCTGTTCCCACGTTCCAAGTTCCCTCGAGATGCGAATCCATAAAGAATTACATTCCAGACTAAATCGTGACTCATCTGTGAAAACAACATTGGCCCACTGTTCGAGCTTCGACCGTCCAGGTGGCATGATGATCACCTCACTCTAGACGTTCACTTCTGTGAAGCCGCGCGGGATTAGCCGAGTGGTCTAAGGCGCTGCAGTCAGGGACTGTGCGGCTGGTGCCGGCGGAGGTTCGAGTCCTCCCTCTGGCATGGGTGTGTGTGTGTGTGTGTGTGTGTGTTTGTGTGTGTGTGTGTGTGTGTGTGTTTGTCCTAAGGATAATTTAGGTTACGTAGTGTGTAAGCTTAGGGACTGATGACCTTAGCAGTTAAGTCCCATAGGATTTCACACACATTTGAACATTTTTTGAACTTCTGTGAAGACGCATCAGAGGTAGACAAGTATTGGATTTCAGACAGTAAAGGCCATTCTGTCGAAGTCATCTGCGCACAGTTTGCCCCGATACAACACTTCCAGTGGAAGCTACGTGCTCACATGCCTGTTGCTGCGCAAAACTAATGCCGTACTATCGCGCTCTTCCAACCAAATAACGTTCTTCTCTTCTGTAGTCACATGTGGTCGGCCCTGCCCTGGTCTTCGAGATACGGTTTCGGTCTCTATAAAATGTCGTCACATCCGTGAAACAACAGAACATTCACATGAACCCATCGGGCCACGTAAGTTTGTGACTGTCCTGCTTCCTGTCTTTCTCTGCCCTCCATCGCAGAGAGACTGGTAGGCATCTTCTCTGTGACACATTGTACCGTATGTGACTGTGTACGCACCGACTGTGGATGCGAGACTACCTGCCAAACACTAGCTCGTTCCACATGTGCTCTGACGTCATCGTCGGTATGGTTGTCCGTTAACGGGAATGCCATCTTCCGTGCAGAACACGATCATACAAACAACTGTTGACAGTTTTCGATTATTGTATCGTGAATTAGACAGAGGACGGGGAAACAGCGGTTTGTTGCTTTTAATTCGGACACTAGTGTATAATAAACATAGACATAAAGTTGGTTCAAAAATGGTTCAAATGGCTCTAAGCACTATGGGACTTAACAGCTGAGGTCATCAGTCCCCTAAACGTAAAACTACTTAAACCTAACTAACCTAAGGACATCACACACATCCACGGCCGAGTCAGGATTCGACCCTGCAGCCGTAGCAGTCGCGCGGTTCCGGACTGAAGCCCCTAGAACCGCTAAGCCACCGCGGCCGGCAGACAAAGTTGGCTTGCCATAGACCACGAACCACACGAATAATAGAAAAAAAGAAGAAGACGCACAGTCTTGTCCGTCTGACCACTATACAGTAAAAATTACCACATTCCGCTTTAAATTCGGAGAAGAAGTATCGGAGGTTACACCAGGGGATTCTAAAACTAAACTCCTCCCGAACAGGCCATGAAGGCCGAACGGTACCGACCGGCCGCTCTGTTCTATAATCTCTAAGTGATTAATTAACCAGGTTTTAAGAGAATGGAGGGAGGAGGTATATAAAAACCAGGTTCTAATGAACATATTAAGGAACATATGTGAAGATACTGTAATTTGGAACTTGTTGATGACTTGATATTCCTAGTGATCTCAATGGAAACAGCGGATCAGCATTCAACATTCTTACCTTTTCTGGCTACCAAGATATAAACTGAACAGCCAAATACTGTGGTACATCAGTCTAATATCATGTAGGCCCCCCGCGAGCAAGCAGAAGTGCCGCAACACGACGGGGCGTGGACTCGACAAATGTCTGAAGTAGACGCCATGAACCATGCAGGGCTATCGATAAATCCGTAAGAGTTCGAGGAGGTGGGGGTCTCTTCTACACATCACGTTGCATGGCATCCTAGATATGCTCAATAATGTTCACCGCTGTGGAGTTTGGTGGCCAGCGGAAGTGTTTCATGCTCAGAGGAGTGTTCCTGGAGCTACTCTGTAGCAGTTCTAGAAACTGCGGTGTCGCATTGTCCTGCTGGAATTGCGCAAGTCCGTCGGAATGCACAATGGATATGAATGGCTTTAGGTGAACAGACAAGATGCTTACTTACGTGTCACCTGTCAGAGTCGTATCTAGACGTGTCAGGGCCCCAATATCACTCCAACTTCCCATATCGGACACAATTAGAAAGCATCCACCATCTTGAAAAGTCCCCTGCTGACATGCATAGTCTATTGATTGATGAGGTTCTCTCCATACCCGTATACGTCCTTGCGCTCGCGACTATTTGAAACGAGCCTCGTCCGATCAGGCGACACGTTTCCAGTCATCAATACTCCTATGTCTGTGTTGACTGGCCCAGCCGAGGCGTCAAGCTTTGTGTCGTGCACTCGTCATGGGTACACGATTGGGCCTTCGGTTCCGAAAGCGCATGTCGATGATGTTTCGCTGAATGGTTCGCACGCCAACAATTGTTGATGGCCCAGCATTGAAATCTGCAGCAATTTGCGAAAGGGCTGAACTTCTGTCGCGTTGAACGATTGTCGTCGTTGGTCTCGTTCTTGCAGGATCTTTTTCCGGCCGCAATGATGTGGGAGATTTGATGTTTTTCCGGATTCCTGATAGTTACGCTACAATCGTGAAATGGTTCTGGGAGAAAATACCCACTTCATCGCTACATCTGCGAAGCTGCGTCCCATCTCTTGTATGCCGACTATAACACCACGTTCAAACTCGCTTAAATCTTGATAACCTGCCATTGTAGCTGCACTAACTGATCTAACAACTGCACCTGACACTTGTTGTCTTATATAGGTGATGCCTACCGCAGTGCCGTATTCTGTCTGTTTACTTATCACTTTATTTGAATACGCATGCCTATACCAGTTTCCTTGGCGCTTCAGTCTAGGTATTGCTATAAGAGGGAAAGGTCTCCACCAACGACAATGAAGTCCCCTGGGGCCAAATTATGCAAGTGCACACGTTTAGCTACGTAGGAGATCGGCTGAAACAAAATCTTTCAGAATATGTGTTAATATCAACTCAAATCGATTAACTAGAACTGGAATACTAGCGGGACAGCCAGAAAGCTTCTCGTAGCCGTGGTTCGCATTCACGTATAATTTTTTAAATCAGACTATGGTCATCTTTGACTTTAAAATGATTTATTATCATTATTATTCTTACTATTACTGCTCTACCACACTGGCCTATATACACTGACCAACTAGAACATTATGACCACCGAGCTTCTACTGATACAGGAACGCCGTGGCGATAGCAGCGTCAACTGGCAAGGAATGACTGCTAGCCCGTGTGTGGAATGAGTAAGGCGAGATCTATCTGAGTTTGACTTAGGGGCGATTGTGATGATCCGGAGGCTCGGTACATGCATTTCGTAAACTCCACGACTTATCGGGTGTTCCAGGAGTGCTGTGGTGAGTGTCTTCAACACGTCGCGAAACAAAGGTGAAACCACGTCCAGACTTTTTGGGATTGGGCGGCCAACCCTCATTACAGATGTCGGACGTCATAGGCTGGGCAGACTGGTAAAACGGGACAGGCGGCGAACTGTGGAGGCAATAACATCAGATTTTAATGCTGGGCAGAGAATAGCTGTTTATGAACACTCTGTACACCGAACACTCCGAACGATGGGCCTCCGCGGCCGACGACACATGCATGTGCTAATGTTAACACCACGACATCGGTAACTACGACTGAAATGGGCTCGTATTCATCGGAACTGGACGTTGGTGCAGTGGTAGGGCGTTCCATGGTCCGATGAAACCTTGTGCTTCCTTCGTCATGCCAATGGGTAGGCGTGAATCCGTCGTCTTCCACGGGAACAGCAGCGCTTGACACCTGTACTGCGGGACGGAGACAATCTAGCGGCGGCCACGAAATATCGTACACTGGTTGCAGACCGTGTACACGCTTTCATGACGATCATGTTTCCCAAAGGCAGTGGCATTTTGCAGCAAGATAATCCGCCATGTCACAAGGCCAGGAGTGTGATGGGGTGGTTCGAGGAACACAGCGGAGAGTTGAAACTGATGTGCTGCTGATGTTCTGTTCCTCCCCCCCCCCCCTCCCCCCTCTCAACTCGGCAGATCTGAACCCGATTCAACACATCTGGGATGTAACTGAATGTGACATCATCAGAAATCATCCCCCCCCCCCCCCCCCGTCCTCGGACTTTACGGGACTTAGGTGACGTGTGCATGCACTTGTAGTGCCTATTCCACCCAGCGACCTACAAAGGACTCATTACTTCAATGCAATGACGCGTCGCCACTGTTATCCGTGCCAATGGTGATCACACAGGCTATTAGATAGGTGGTCATAATGTTCTGTCCGCAAGTGTAAAATTTCGCACAGTTACAAGCGAAGGCCACACTGATGAACATATAATTTGCCAAAATACAAGTGAAAGTCAGTCTAGTCGGTTAATATCAACACGCTTTGGAGGAACACTATAGATGCTGGAGACTTAGAAAAGGAGATGCTACTTTTACAGACCACTTGCTTAAAGACGACCGAGTCATTTGAGTAATTACTATTTATTTATTTACCTGTTTACTCTAAGTTCTACTCTTTTACCCGTTTGTAATACTGGGTCTTCTAAAGACGAGATTGGTTCAAATGGCTCTGAGCACTATGGGACTTAACATCTTAGGTCGTCAGTCCCCTAGAACTTTGAACTACTTAAACCTAACTAACCTAAGGACATCACACACATCCATGCCCGAGGCAGGATTCGAACCTGCGACCGTAGCAGTTCCGCGGTTCCGGACTGCAGTGCCTAGAACCGCACGGCCACCGCGGCCGGCTAAAGACGAGATTACCTTGTTCAATCAGCCCTTTGGAGCATGTCACTGAAGTTAGCTATATACTGTTCAACCCAGCTTGTAATGTATATCTGTAGTTAATGTATCACTTATTTTATCTAATCTAAATAATTTACATCTCCATTTTAGACACATAGCTCCTCTCGTTTTATTCCGAATCAAACACTTATAATTGCCATCTTTGGAAACCAACTGAATTGCTGTGTAGATGCACTAGTTTAAAATCTTTGGTCCCGCACGAATTTCACAGCAACACATATTTATCTTTGTACCCGAACATGGCACAACAGCCGAAAGCCAGTTTGTAAAGTAATAAATATTGTAGAATATTAGACCACAGTCATGTGGTTTTTCATTCATAATGTTGCCATTGCTGCCTTTTACATAAATCATGTCATATCACTACAGTGACATTTATTCATTTATAATGTGTATGCCAGTTGGAAGTTGACATGATTTATGTAAAAGATAGTAGCAACCGTAACGGTAAATATTCAGCATACGGAGGTTTCCACATATGCTGAGCACAATTTTTAAGTACTGTACTTGATTACGGCCACACGGCCAAAATTGCAACGTGAGTCTTATAAATAAATAATTTTACATCCAGAAGCGACCATGATGTTCAAAACAACTTAAATGAAATATTTCGCTCTAATCGCCAAACACAGATACTAACTGCATGACAACCCTCCGTATAACCTCTAATTCTTCTGAATGTTTTGTCGTATTAATTTTGAAAGTCATATGTGGGAGGAAGTAATATGTTGTTCGAATCGCCTTTGAACGTCTGCTCTCGGAATTTCAACGATAAACCTTACCATAATACGCAACGCTTCTATTGTCATGTCCTGCAGTGGAATGTGTTGAGGATCTTGGTAATTCTCTCTCGCTTACTAAACGATTTCGTGACGAAACACGCCGCTCTGCGCCGGATCTTCTCCATTCTGCGTACTAACCCAACCTGGGAAGGGTCCCAGACATATGAGAGAACGCGAGAGTCAATCGTACAACTGTTTTGTCAGCCACTACCTTCACGTGTCAAATCCACTGTCTTAAGACTTTTTAAGCGAATCTCAGCCTGGCATTTGCTTTTCCTACAGTTGGAAAGTGGAACTGTCAAACCTTGTAAGTGCTATTACTCCACAAAACTCATTTTCAGTTCGATTTTGCTCCCGGTACTCTGTTCGATGTCGCTAGACTTATTCCAAGTGTCAAATCATGACGAAAATGTATCAAACATTCATTATTAGATGACACATGGTCTTGTGCCGAGCAGTGCTTTCCTTTGGGATTCCAAGTGCCATGCATCACGGTCTCCTTTGTTTAACCTGGGGTGGTCTGGAGAGATAACACACTCTTTTTTGGTGATGGATCACAGCTTGTTGAGAGATTTAGAAACTATCTAGAAACGGAGAAACGGACAGACTTCAAGAAGAATATAATAATTCCAATCCCAAAGAAAGCAGGTGCTGACAGATGTGAAAATTAGCGAACTATTAGTTTAATAAGCGACGGCTGCAAAATACTAACACGAATTCTTTACAGACGAATGGAAAAACTGGTAGAAGACGACCTCGGGGAAGATCAGTTTGGATTTCGTTGAAATGTTGGAACACATGAGGCAATACTGACCCCATGACTTATCTTAGAGAATAGATTGAGGAAAGGCAAACCTACATTTCTAGCATTTGTAGACTTAGAGAAAGCCTTTGACAATGTTAACTGGAGTATTCTCTTCCAAATTCTGAAGGTGGCAGAGGTAAAATACAGGGAGCGAAAGGCTATTTACAATTTGTACAGAAACCAGATGGCAGTTATAAGAGTCGAGGGGCATGAAAAGGAAGCAGTGGTTGGGAAGGGAGTGAGACAGGGTTGTAGCCTCTCCCCGATGTTATTCAATCTGTATATTGAGCAAGCAGTGAAGGAAACAAAAGAAAAATTCGGAGTAGGTATTAAAATCCACGGAGAAGAAATAAAAACTTTCAGGTTCGTCGATGACATTGTAATTCTGTCAGAGACAGCAAAGGACTTGGAAGAGCAGTTGAACGGAATGGACAGTGTCTTGAAAGGAGGATATAAGATATACATCAACAAAAGTAAAACGAGGATAATGGAATGTAGTCGAATTAAATCGGGTGATGCTGAGGGAATTAGATTAGGAAATGAGACGCTTAAAGTAGTAAATGAGTTTTGCTATTTGGGGAGCAAAATAACTGATGACGGTCGAAGTAGAGAGGATATAAAATGTAGACTGGTAATGGCAGGGAAAGCGTTTCTGAAGAAGAGAAATTTGTTAATATCGAGTATAGATTTAAGTGTCAGGGAGTCGTTTCTGAAAGTATTTGTATGGAGTGTAGCCATATATGGAAGTGAAACGTGGACGATAAATAGTTTGGACAAGAAGAGAATAGAAGCTTTCGAAATGTGGTGCTACAGAAGAATACTAGAGATTAGATAGGTAGATCACATAACTAATGAGGAGGTACTGAACAGAATTGGGGAGAAGAGGAGTTTGTGGCACAACTTGACTAGAAGAAGGGATCGGTTGGTAGGACATGTTCTGAGGTATCAAGGTATCACCAATTTAGTATTGGAGGGCAGCGTGGAGGGTAAAATCCGTAGAGGGAGACCAAGAGATGAATACACTAAGCAGATTCAGGAGGCTGTAGGTTGTAGTAGGTACTGGGAGATGAAAAGCTTGCACAGGATAGAGTAGCATGGAGAGCTGCATCAAACCAGTCTCTGCACTGAGGACCACAAGAACAACAGAGAAACGAAGAAAGGTAAGAAAGGTCTTAGATCCGTTAGATTTACACAAGATGGCTGAGTTAACTGAAGGTTTGAACACATGCCACATAATTCCAATGTATACATCTGACATCTTTGAGTTTAATCATACTAATGAAACACTGTTGTCAATGCAAACGTGTCATATTTCCAAATGTAGTGTGATCAAAGTGTCTCATACTCATCCATCTCATATATAGGTATTAAAAAGTGCTGCTCTGAAACAGAAGAATGCAAAATGTAAATGTATACGAAAGAAGAAAGACCATGGCTGATGTATGCCTTGCAGTTCTTGATCTGAAGGATCAGCCATGTTTATCAGTTGCAAAGTAGGAAGACACGCTGACGATGTTGCCACTTCTCTACAGAAAATTTTGCAACAACTAATCCCTAGAATGGAATTGTGTAAGAAGCAGAAAACAATACTGGGAGATTTTTTTCAAATTCAGTGTTGCTATTCCCTTTTAAAAGAATTTAATATATATATGAATATATACAGGGAAAAATTCCACGTGGGAAATATATATATAAAAAGATTCTTTGACTTACCAAATGGGAAAGCGCTGGTAGATAGACACAATAAAAAACACACAAACACCCACACAAATAACAAGCTTTCGCAACCCAAGGTTGCTTCATCAGGAAAGAGGGAAGGAGAGGGAAAGTCGAAGGGATGTGGGCTTTAAGGGAGAGGGTAAGGGGTCATTCCAATCCCTTGAGCGGAAAGACTTACCTTAGGGGGAAAAAAGGACAGGTATACACTCGCACACACACACACATATCCATCCGCACAGATACAGACACAGGCAGACATATGTAAATGCCATTATGTATTCACATATGTCTGCCTGTGTCTGTATCTGTGCGGATAGATATGAGTGTGTGTGCGAGTGTATACCTGTTCTTTTTTCCCCTCTAAGATAAGTAAGATTTTGTTCATATATCCAATGTGGTGCACAAAACGTTTTCTGGTTCATCTGTATTCGTTGGTGCTGCGTTAAACCTTAGAATAGAGCACAACGATAACAGAATGCAGGGTAGTGGTTGGTTGATGATAGCTTTAATTTGTGCTGTAAACATAAAGTCAATTCAATTAATCGAGAGTGCAAATACTAGAGACGTTACTACCTACCGTATATAT
Source organism: Schistocerca americana (assembly GCF_021461395.2). Lineage (NCBI taxonomy): Eukaryota > Metazoa > Arthropoda > Insecta > Orthoptera > Acrididae > Schistocerca > Schistocerca americana. The sequence goes on along the minus strand of NC_060126.1, from coordinate 489,912,722 downwards.
ATTTTCGGGGTGGCCGGATGCCCTCCCTGCTGCCACATCATACCCCACCAGTACGGAATTAGTCTACCCCAGCTGTTTGCGTCTAGTGTAAATCATAAAATAGTGTGAATGTGTGACAAATGTCTGAGGCGGGTAACTGAGGTGGGACATGGGACCAGCCTGCTATTCACCTAGTGGGATGTGGAAAACCGCCTAAGAACCACATCCAGGCTGGCCAGCATACCAGCCCTCGTCGTTAATCCGCCCTATATATATATATATATATATAAACACAGAGGACGAAATTATATATATATATATATATATATATATATATATATATATATATACAGAGGACGAAATTTTATGAGAGACATTTTTGTATTGCCAGTATCTGAGTATATATATATATATATATATATATATATATATATATATATATATATATATATATATATATATATATATAGGGTGAAGTCAAATTCGCGCCATTCCTCAGATACTGGCAATACAAAAATGTCTCTCATAAAATTTCGTCCTCTGTGTTTTTCGGGGAAATAAATGCACATAAAGATTGGTAATCTGGCAACACTGAAATCAAGTGTACAAAACTCCCTCCGTCAGGTAATGACCGTCGTGTTGTGCAGTTGGTGCAGTGAATAGCGGTTTGGTTAGCATGCAGCAGGTCGACGGGTCCATTCTGGCTCATGGCGTATTTGATTTTATTCGCTAAAAGTGTTTGCGTGATTAATTGTCATACAGCGATGCAGGGGGTCTTCTACAAAATATTTGCAATTACGTTCAATGAACACAGAAATGGAAGTAGAATCATTTTCATTGGTCAGCTTTGAAAGAAGCCTTTTGCACGTCGTAGACGCGAATTCTTTCACGCCACTGCATCTATTAGATTCCAAACCTGTTTGCTGTGTACATTCCCCTCCCCCTCTCCCCACCAGTAGTCCCATCGATTTATACCAACTATTATTCTTGGCACTTTCAGGTCCATTACAGTCTTTTAGGACATTACGTCACCAATAGGGCCAGCAACGCGCCTTGAAAATAATTTCAATGGGACCTTCTTTGTAAGCTGAACAATGGAAACTATTCTACTTCCATTTCTGTGTTCATAATATGTAACAGCATCTGTTTTGTAGACGCCGTATGGCGGTTAAGACACTAGATACCGTACCACGCAGACAACTTGCCCTCCTGCACGCCAACTCAAAACACTATCCATTGTACCAACTGCACGGCACTACTGCTACCTCCACATTGAGGCAGTTACCGCACACGTGATTACAGTGTTGCTAGGTTGCCAGTCTTTTTGCTCACTTACTGCCCGAAATATACACAGGACGAAATTTTATGAGAAAGAGTTTTGTAACGCCAGTATGTGAGGAATCGTGCTGCGAATTCCGAGTGCGTGATACTTTCTTCACCCTACATAACACTGTAATTATAAGACCTTGAAAAGTTCTTGACCAATTTACTTCAAGTTTTTACACGATACTCTAATAAACAAATGAACGGATATTTATTTTTACACGATACTATAATAAATATTCCGACGGACGTAGGCTATGTATTTTGTCAAGCAGCAATGGACAGGTTTCCTGTTAAAACCGCGTGCGAGAAAAAAAAAAAAAGTGCTATGCTGTGCTCTGAAACTGTGCCGATTCATTTTCTTTCCTGGAGTCACATTTAACAACAATAACAGGTCATTCAAACATTAATCACAATATTTCTCTTATACATATTGTTTCTCGTTAACTACATTTTTAAACGAAAATTATATGCAGAACTAAGTGCCGCTTTGTTTCTTCCTTGCACTCGGTTTTAATGGAAACGGAAATGTCCCATGCTTCTTGAAACAGCGTAGGGGAACGATGGGAGAGACCCGCGCCGCCGTACTAGGCAACGTCCTAATGGAGGTGGTTTGCCATTGCTTGTGGTATCGATAGCTGCGATGCCACAACGTAGGTGCGCTCTGCTAGGTTGGCACTACGACTACGACACCGACAGCTGTACAGCTGTACGAGCGCCGCTCCAGATTCTCCAAGCAACATTTTTTATATTTCATAGTGGGCGGGCCACTACAGATTTTGCCTGTGTAACTTTTGTTAGCGTTGATACCTGTACGGCTTCGCACCTACGTGCTCATCTCTGAAGTTACGTAAGCCTAATGTAATCGTAATTCTTCCTATAGTAAAGGTGATTTAAATTTAAACGCAGTACCGAAGCATTTCACCTTTTCCTGCTCCTACTCACTTCCTGCATTCGGCCTACCCTTATGTTTACAGGAGCAGACCCACACGCCGCCTTCCAGGCGTGATACAAAATTGCCTTCCTCCGACCGTAATGGGGATGAATGATAACGGTGAAGAGGAGACAACAACACTCAGTCATGTCGGGGCAACTAAAAATCCCTAACCGTAGAGGGACTCGAAGGCTGGACCCCGCGCTCGGGAAGCGAGAACGCAACAGCGAGACCACGAATGGCAGACTTCGATTTTAGTAGAAAAGGCACATTAATTTTACGGTTTATGATTAGAATACTGCTAAGGAATATGGCTTGTCGGAAATTTTTTTATCCTACCCATTAGCAGACTAAAACTATGTGAAATAACGTCATTGAGGCCGCTATCGTCATAGATGTAGCAACAAGAAAGGTCTGACATACCCTTTATAAGATTAACCCACCCATTTTAAGCGACTTCAATTCCCAATCAAGGATTCGTTGGCAGTAACAGTGGCCAAAGCTCAAGATCACAGAGAGGGGAGAAGAGGTGGGCACAAACGAAAGGGGGGGGGGGGGGGAATAGACATAGATAAGGGGAAGGAGGCAACGTTCACAAAGAGGGGGAGAGAAGAAGATGGAGTCAGCTGGGGGGAAATAGAGAGAGACAGAGGGTTGGAGCTGACGGACAAAGAGAGGGGGAAGAGGAAGAGGAAATAGAGAGAGGAGTTAAGAGGAAATGGAAAGAGAGAGGGGAGAGAAGGAGATTAGGACCTATATCCTATTCCCACTATATTTAGGAATAGCGAAGCGATACCGGGTTCACTGATAGGAAGATAAAGTCAGTTTTCAGCTCATTCTTGGAAGCTGCTAACAATAGTAAAACACAAAAGTAAGGAAGAAAAGTGATTTCTTACATGACGACCATGTTGGATTTATGAATGGTAAAAGCGCGAAAGGATTCATTCTAGCGTAATAGTTGAAGAAGGAAAAAAGAATTATGAAAAATCAGGACACTTCCTTAATGAACTGATCTGTGAAAAGTGTCCTTGAAGATAATGTGATCAGAGATGCAACTGTATCTTCGAAAAAATATGCTCCTATGACAAATGATGCAGTAAACCCGCACCATAGAGTGACCATTACAGGACGAAGTGCTACTGGTTGAGCCGGCCGAAGTGGCCGTGCGGTTAAAGGCGCTGCAGTCTGGAACCGCAAGACCGCTACGGTCGCAGGTTCGAATCCTGCCTCGGGCATGGATGTTTGTGATGTCCTTAGGTTAGTTAGGTTTAACTAGTTCTAAGTTCTAGGGAACTAATGACCTCCGCAGTTGAGTCCCATAGTGCTCAGAACATTTTTTGCTACTGATTGATTTGCGTGTAGATTTTCCGTAACCCATATTCGAAAATTTTGTGTACTGACATATCCTGTCAGACGGAAGTGGGCTTCGTCTGTCCACATAATTTCTACGGTCAGTCATTGCCCGCTTCCAATCGGGCAAGAAATTCTAAAGCAAAGGTCCCTTGCCGGCAGTGCAACAGGAAGCAACTCGTGCGCATGGATGATTTTGAATGGATAGCAAAGAAGGATGTTTCGTGCGATTTTACGAACCGTGCTCACGGATATATTCCATTTTCGGACAATTGTCGGAGCAGTATACATTTGCACATGCACCACCATAGTAAGATATTATGTAATTTTCGTTTGATGTTTTGCATAAATTGTATTTTCTTTAATATGTGTTCTTTGATATATTGTATTATTTTTTCTCTTTACTGACTAATTGCTTCGGTTGTATTCAGAAAGGGATGATTCTGCATAAATAATTTTCTGTTGTTCTGTTAATAATGACTGTATGGCATTGGTGGCCGCCGCTCCACGAGTTTTTAAACGCCACTACGGTGACTTGCGAGTGAATGAGGATGAAATGGTGATGAAAGACACACAACACCCAGCTATCTCGAGGCAGAGAAAATCCCTGGCCGCGACGGGAATCGAACCCGGGACCCCGTGCACGGGAAGCGAGAACACTACTGCAAGATCACGGGGCGCGGACATTGTTCTGTTAATATGGGTAAAGTCAATGTTTGGTTAACAATGTTTACTTGCTACTTTGCAACTGCTGATCCACACTTAGGGCTCTTCGCTCATGTTACGGTAAAAGATGGAGTCGTTCCTCTCTAAAACGGAAGTTACTTTAGCGAGCGAAAATTGCGGTTGGTGCCAGTAAAAAGGTGGACATGAGAGTCAGTCGGAGACCAGCTACCGTACAGTTGGCAGCTGGTGATTGGAAAGTGCATTGTGCAGGTGCTGAGTGAGGCTTTTAGTGATTGGATTTATTACGCCAAAGCCTCGGGTGGATGAATGGATTTGCCGGCCGCGGTGGCTAGCTGTTCTAGGCGCTTCAGTCCGGAACCGCGCGACTGCTACGGTCGCAGGTTCGAATCCTGCCTCGGGAATGGATGTTTGTCATGTCTTAGGTTAGTTAGGCTTAAGTAGTTCTTAGGTGACTGAATATCTCAGATGTAAAGTCGCTTAGTGCTCTGATCCATTTGAACCATTATTTTTAATGAATGGATTTAATACAAGGCTCTGGAGCCTGAAATTATTATAAAATCTGATGATCGTTGCCATGAAGAAAAGAACAGGGCATATCAATTACATCTGCAAGTACATCTGCCGTCATATACTCGCCACCAATAATGCGCAATCACTCTAGGAGAGAGGAGGAATCATAGATTTGGAAAGTGAAGGATCAGCACATTTAGTATGTGCAAATGCAAGGTAACTCATACCAAAATTTATGTACCTACCGTGATTTTTCCCTATCATAACACCTATCAGGATCCTCTCCTTTTGAACTATTATTTTCGTGTGTTCAGATTGTGAGAAATGATTATCAAAAAAGAAAGACAGTTATTTGATTAAATTTGTTCAAATTTGTGTGAAATAGGTTACCTAAAATTATTGTGGTCTTTGGTAAAGTCGAGGGAGGAAGTAAGTGTAGCTTTTGTGAAAACCTACCAGTGATTCAACTAATTCACTGTAAAGTTTTGTGGACTTTAAAAATTACTTACTTAACTTCTGGTTTCAAAAGTAAAGAGCTATGATGATAACTAATAATCAACAATCCATTTTGTGGTTAGCTTTAAAGTAAATGTTCTTAAAGATTGGTTTGAAATGCAATACCTGGTGAACATATTTACTGTAAAATTTAGTATAGAAATGCATAACAGGTGGGTCAATATTTTAAAAGGAGAATTCCAAAAGTTGGCATTGTTGAAATTATTCATGAAAGTGTTTTAGTATGCTTTACAACAGTGGTCAAGATTAAGGGCCCCCATTGAAAGTTGCTGAAAATACATAAAGTTACTGGATTAAAGAATATTGTCACTGCTCTAGAAATTTATGTTGAGTTTTGTGCACATTGTATTCTAAAAAGTGTAATATCAGCATATTAGCACCAATTTACTGTTTTATTCTCACTGAAGGTAAAGTTACTATGAGCAACATTATGCATGATTACAGTTACGTCTATGATTTTAAAGAAAAGTATGAAGTTATGCAAGTGAAATGTAATTGAATTTGTGCTTTGTAGAAAATGTGGGACAAAATAAGACTAGACCCATGTCCAATTTCCAGTTTAGCATTGGCTTGCATTTGTTATATTGATGAGTTACTCAGGTTTGACAAACTATTTGAAATTGGTGAGTATAACAGTGTCTTTTATGTTTGGGAGGACAGGCATGTTGTACCATAACTGTTAGTATTCAATTTAACATTTTTTTTGCTTCGGATTTGGTTCATTGTACTTTCGTAGGAAAAGAAGTATAAGCTGTGTTTTTCCACTAAAGCTGTTCACTTTTTCTATAAAAGAAATGTTACACATTTCTACGCCTAATTAGGCTGGCGACCGTATTCTATTTCATTTGAGCAAGTTTCATTAGTTAAAACAGTTACTTTTAGTATGCTTACATAACTTCAGTTTTATGTCCGATAAGGAAAACCCTTTAGGCATTTCACGGTCAATTCTGCAACAATCCTCAGGAGGGTAACATTATACTGCATCTAAATACCATAATTGGTTCTAAATATAGTATCGGTTCACAAACTGTTCACTGTAAGGTGTTATACACACCACCACTCGTCTCCTCCTGGATTGCTGTGATCACTGCTTCCACTGACGTCCAATCAATTCTTTTCCTCCTTCTACCACGTTGTACACCAAAAGAACCCATCTTTTCTAATTTCCGAATCATTTTCTCCAAGCCACGGCAGTCATCGGACCGACGACTATTTTCAAGCCCATCAGTGTTTGGAATTTCTGCAGAGCGATGTGTGCACAGTCATCATTCTTGTATTACAGCTTTACAAGCAGAGTGCGATCCGGCATTGAGACAATCATGGCGAACGTAGCAGACACGAAAGGAGGAGAAGCCGTTTTATTTTTTCCTTTATTGTATTTCAATGCCCTATCTGTGGCAGGATGGCAGCAGCATATACGCTGCTCTCCAGTCAAAAGGCAGTAATTATACAAAAGAAGACATTTAAAATAACAGAAAGGAGAAAATATGGCGTAAAGAGATATAAAAATGGGGAACAGTACGGAAGAGAACAGACAAAAAGGGGGGCGACTGTAAAATGGAGAAAAAACTGTAAAAAAACAGCACACACAATTAAAGAACACAAGGCAAAGTATGACAAGAGCATAAAGGTATCGACGGACTGTGTAGCACCTAACAATCACTGACAGTTACAGTATGTACAAGTCCAGCACACAATTAAAATCATAGCTTTTGATGCATGGGAGAGCAGCACCAAACACAACACTGACATAGCACACTGATGTCGATGAGCAAACAGAGGATCTGCCAGGGGCATGGAGACAAGGACGAATGGAAGAAGGGAGCGAGGGGAGGAGAGGGGGGTGGCGGAGGGGGGGGGGGGACGCTGAAGAGGGCCAAGGGAAGGATGTGGGATGGAAACAGTTGAGGAGGGGGTGTAGGGACTCAGGGACGGGTGGAGGAAAATCCGCTCTGGGAGAAGGAGGGTAAAGGAAAAAGGGGGCCCTGGGAAGGATGGGGGGAAAAGGGCAGGTTAAGTTGGAAGGAAGGGTAGATGCCACAGCACATTTCCACATCCGGGAGGGGGAGGTGTTGGAAATTACCCTGATGAAGGAGATGGGAGGTGTGGAGTTGGAGAGAGGGAGGGATACAGCAATAGAGGCAAAGCAACAGGTGGTGGGGGGTGGAGAGGAAGGAGGAAACCAGGTGTGTTGGGGGGATCAAGGCTGTGGACATTGTAAAGGATGCAGACATGTTTGAGGAAAAGGAGAAGGTGGGGGAAGGAGATGAGATCAAGGCTGTGGACATTGTAAAGTACGCGGAGATGTTTGAGGAAAAGGAGAAGGTGGGGGAAGGAGATGAGAGGTCATACAGGAGTTGTGTGGAGGAAGGAAGGTGGATATGGAAGGCAATGCAGATTGTGTGGCATTCGAGGATTTGGAGGGCCTTGTAAAAGTGTGGGTGTGTGGAGGGGGGGGGGAGGAGGCCCAGGCAACACTAGCATAACAGAGGATAGGACGGATGAGAGATTTGTAGGTGTGGAAGATGGTGGAAGGGTGCAATCCCCATGTCCAGCCAGACAGGAGTGTCACGAGGCAGAGTAGGGAATGGGCTTTCTGCTGGATGGTCAGGAGGTGAGGGGTCCAGGTGAGGTGACGATCAAGGGTAAGGGAATGGTATCGCAGGATGGGGATAAGCTGGATGGGACAACCATGAATGGTGAGGCAGAAATTGTGGAGACAGAAGGAGTGGTTGGTGCAGCCTATGATGATTCCCTGGATTTGGAGGGATTGATATGGAAGGAACCAATGGTTACACCAAGTGGTGACGTGATCAAGGTAGGTTTGGAGGGTGCTTTGGGACTGTTGAAGGGTAGGATAGAGTGTCAGGAAGGCGATGTTATCAGCATATTGGAGGAGGTGGACAGGAGGGTGTGGCTTGGGCATATCGGCAGTGTACAGGAGATAGAGGACAGGGGAGAGGATGGAGCCATGGGGGATGCTGGCAGTGGGATAAAAGATATGGGAGTTCGTGTTGTGGAGGGTTACATAGGAAGGATGGTGTGAGAGGAAGGACCAGATGGACAAAATTGATAGGCAGGGTGCAGGTTTTGAGTTTAAAGTGGAGACTGGGATGCCATACATGGTTGTAGGTCGAGGGAAAGAAAAATGGCAGAGTGATGGGAGTTAAGCAGGAGGGAGAGAAGATGGATGTGATTAAGGAGTTGGTCTTCGGCGGAGAAGGAGGGACAGAAGCCTCACTGGGTAATGGGGATTAGGTGGTGTTGGTTAAGGTGTTGATGGATACGATGGGAGAGGATGGATTCAAAGACCTTACTGATGATGGAGGTGAGGCAGATGGGGAGATAGGAAGAGGTGACAGAAGGGGGTTTGTTGGGTTTGAAGAATAAGAGGATGCGGGAAGTCTTCCACAGGTCAGGATAGATGCTGATAGAGAGGATGATGTTGTAGAGATTGGCAAGGACAGTCAGGAAGAAGAAGGGGCTTTCTCTAAAGTGGTGGTAGGTGACACAGTCGTGACCATGGAGTGTTTCATTTGGCAGGAGGATAAGTTTAATGTCCTGTGTTGTGATTGGAGTGTTGTTGTTGGAGCGGGGCAACTGCCCCAAGTACTGAAGACTAGGAACAAGTGGAACGACTGAGGCATCGGCGCGTTCCATGACGGTGGGGAAACTAGAACAATCAAAGTAGGGATAATCAGGGATGGAGAAGACCTTAGAAAGGTGGGAAGCGAAGTGGTTGTCGGGAATGGGACGGTCGTTATGGAGAAGGGAATCACGGGGTGTGGAATGGGAACCAGTAAGGCGATGGAAGGCAGACCATTACTTGGAGGAGTTGATAGGGAGGGTGGCGTTGAGTTGTGTACAGGTCTGGCGCCAGTAGTGGCTTTTCTGTGCTGTAATAAGTTTCCGTACATGTCACTGTATTTGCTGGTGGCATTGAAATGTACCCCTGTCACGAGTATGCAGGAAGGAGCGATAGAGGTGGTGCGATTCGGGGAAGAGGAGGGCAGCCTGCGGGGGAGAGTGGGGCAGTGGGGGGCGGCGGGTGCATTTAGTAGGAACATAGGCCTCCACGGCGTCGGTAATTGCCTTCTGAAAGAAGGACGAGGCATGGATGATGTCATCAGGATGGTGATAGGTAAGAGGGTGGCTTTCGACCTGGGTGGCGATGGATTCCCGGTAGGCATCCCAGATGGCGAGATGGTAGTCATGGACTACCTTGTGAGGGGCTACAGGGTGGGGAGCCAGAGGTGGGTGGTGAGCAGACGTTATGGTGAGAAGGACAGGGAGGTGGTCACTACCTGTCGGGGTCAAGGATGTCAATGGCGATACGCCCAAGGAGGTTGGTGGAGGCAGTGACAACATCGAGAAGGTGCGGTCAATGTGGGAGATGAAGTCATAGGGAAGAGGAGCAGTGGAGTGGACATAGATGGTGGCGCAGGTAATGGTGAGGGACGGGAAGAAGATGCTGAGGATAAGTTGTTCGGAGAAGCCATGTACCTGGCGTGTTTATACCACCTTCAGTGGGTCGTGGGCATGTCAGGTGTTTTAATTTACCCATTCTGACACATACAGCGCCATCTATTGATCAATTTCACACTATTTTTTTTTTCTTTCTGCCATACGTTTTCCCCCTTTTCCGATAATATTCCATTGCAATTTGACGTCTTTCTGACCAATGGCTTTATTTCTACTGCGTTTTCAAAGTTTAACGTTAATTATAATCATCCTATATTTCATAGTATACTGAGTATAAACATTTTTAAAGCTTTGCAGTCTCCCTCAATATACAGCTCAAACTGTGAATAGAGCTCTCAGTCAATATTATTGCACAATAGTCAGAATACCGTAAAAAATATTAAGTAAGTGAGGTACCCATAATTGTATTTATCCACAATGTTTCTTATTCTCTGTAAGTATCCGGTCACTGATTGGTTTATAATTATTTCCGAATACTTTAGTATGTAAACGTTTTGAAATATAAAGATATATATTACGTACGTGTGTATATGATACATTGTAAACGAGAAGTATGTCTACTTCTTTAAGTAATAAAATTTATCGGTTTTCTGAGAAAAATATGTGAATGACAGAATAGCAAATAGCTACCGGGTAAGTGATCCGAACGCACAAAATGACGGAAACAATGACAGAATCGTATCACGTATTTCGAATATAGTAATGTAAAACTCAAGTAGGATCGTGATCACAGAGTTTGTAAAATCTGTATCATAACAAGATGTATAGTATAATTCCTGTGTGTTCACATGCTTTGCCCTCGCTAACTCGCAATCGCATTCACTTTTTAAGCCGAGTTAGACCCCGGGAAGATATAAAAATCAGTGTGTCACGAAGTCTACAGTTTAAAAATAAAAAAAAAAACTAGAAAACAAAATATTGTTAATATTGGGCTCTACCGCTGCCTGGTTTCGAAAAATTGCTCGCTTCATGACAAAAGCGTATAGCAAATAAATTCTTTCTAGTTCGTATATTTCTAGTTGGGGCGCCAACGATGCAGACAGAGTTGTCAACTTTTCCTTTGGTCCAGGTTAATACAATTAGCCACAGTGAATACTGAACTTCTCCATCGAAATATAGAGAACCATGGAGTGACTACTAATTAATTGTCTTGATATTATTTAATAGACTATGATAACCGTTCCGTGCTTCGCCAAGAATGCAACTGTTTGTCACGGACCGTTAACGATTCTAAACCAAGCTCCATCGCAGTGTATTATACTCTAGTTTCTTATGCTTTATATCTGATAGTTCAGCAATTTATATCAGGTAGCGATCTGTTGTTTCTGCCTCCTCTGTAGTAAAGATAAGTTGACTTCAGAAGTTTTCCTTACCTTTATGTTGTTGCCACAGGCGCTGAACAGTTCTTTCCGCTATTTCCAAGACTCGTAGAATGGCGCTAGCTGCAGTCATGATTTTTATGGAATTTATTTCTGCCCTTTCCAATGGTAGCAAGTTGATCGAACTTTTTTTCTGAAAAGAATAAATTATATGGAGCGATTACGAGATTATTTCAGCACGAATATCAATATTTAGGTACTCACAATACGGGTTTCCCAGCAAGTTCGGCCGCTATGTCAATAGAAAAATTGTTAGTCACTTGGAAATATTTATCTATACGATAAAAGCAGTAATTACCTCAGAAACTACATTCTACAAAGTCTCAGCTGCCAGCAATGTGTTTTTCTCACTATTTCCATTGACGCCACACTTTTCTGACGCAGATATTATAGGTTCAGTGCTCTTTCCATACATAAATCGATTTTCATTAATATCGAAAATATCACGTACTAGCTTCAGAATATTTATTTTCGATGACAGTAGTCGACTTAACCAATTATTTCATTTTAATACCATCCAAAATCGTGCCCGGTTACTGCAGAACCACATTACAAACATTCTGTGCTATTGTCTCACAGATAAAATCCTTACGTCTTTTAATTTAACCGTGGGAGTAGAGCTGTGCTTGAACAGGACTCGATCTGTTCGAGCAGTTGAAATCACAGTTGGAGAAATCTCTGGTTCTAAGAGAACTTTCGATCGACGCACAATCTAGCGACTTCAGTTGGTACTTTTTTCCATGGCGTGTCACAGCGTTATTAATATATTGTAGATTTTAATAAAAAATAACCGTAAAACACATACTGCAGTATATTATACAGAGTGCATGTCACATGTAAACGCAGCTACTAATAAATAAGTAAATGATCACAATCAAGGTTTGATCTGACGCTCGAGCTTTATCTCGTCCTGCAGTCTAGTGACATCTGTTGGCACTATCTCCTTAACGTGTCTTGCCACTGCTATTTATTCTCGCAGGCACAATTACAACAATTTACTACATTTTACAGATCAACTCAGTTTAGAATCAGCGATGTTGGGAAATATGCCCCAATGCTGCTTAAGGCACGTAATAACGAATTAAATTACTATATTGAGTTCAGCGACGAGTAATATTATTGAAGGAAATTACTTTTGCCTTTGACTGTTTGCTTTAAAGAAATAAAGTCTCCATAGATGATCACGCAAGGTTTCCTTAATTATTATATAGTAACTATCATTGTGAATTACTTCAGATGCAATATGCGAATATGTTGGTAGTATTTATTACCCTTGCCACCCGTGTTTCACGAAACCGTAAAATTTCAGGCAGAGCTGTAGTTTGTTTAAACGACATTTTTTCTGTTTCTCGTGTTCTCATGCACTATGAGAACTAGCTTAAAGGGGGAAAGCAGATGGCATTATGGCTGGCCCGCTAGATGGCGCTGCCATAGGTCAAACGGATATCAACTGCGTTTTTTTAAATAGGAACACCCATTTTTTATTACATATTCGTGTAGTACGTAATGAAATATGAATGTTTTAGTTGGACCACTTTTATCGCTTTGTGATAAATCGCGCTGTAATCGTCACAAACGTATAAGTACGTGGTATCACGTAACATTCCGTCAGTACGGACGGTATTTGCTTCGTGATACATTACCCGTGTTAAAATGGACCGTTTACCAATTGCGGAAAATGTCGATATCGTGTTGATGTATGGCTATTCTGATCAAAATGCCCAACGGGCGTGTGCTATGTATGCTGCTCGGTATCCTGGACGACATCATCCAAGTGGCCGGGCCGTTCGCCGGATAGTTATTTAAGGAAACAGAAAGTGTTGAGCCACATGTGAAACGTCAACCACGACCTGCAACAAATGATGATGCCCAGGTAGGTGTTTTAGCTGCTGTCGCGCCTAAACTGCACATCAGTAGCAGACAAATTGCGCGAGAATCGGGAATCTCAAAAACAGTATTTGAATCTGTTTCTCCCTCTTAAAGACAATCATGTAATGCACAAAACAATATGCAATAACCACCTGATCAGTTTGTACTAATTTCACAAAACTCTCATTGTTGAGAAATATACCGGTTCAAAAAAGCAGATAAAAATTCACTTGACGCCTTCCAAAGAGACAGTCTCCACTCATTCCAAATTAATAATATAAGTGTAGACCAGATGTGGCTTGAATTCAAAGAAATAGTATCGGCAGCAATTGAGAGATTTATACCAAATAAATTAAGAAAGGACGGAGCTGATCTTCCTTGGTACACAAAATAGGTTAGAACACTGTTGCAGAAACAACGAAACAAACATGCCAAATTTAAACAGACGCAAAATCCCGGACATTGGCGATCTTTTACAGAAGCTCGAAATTTAGCGCGGATTTCAATGCGAGATGCTCGTAACAGTTTAGACAACGAAACTTTGTCTCGAAACCTGGCAGAAAATCCAAAGAGATTCTGGTATGTTAGCGGCAAAATACAATCAATGCCTTCTCTGCGCGATAGCAATGGAGATACTATCGAAGACAGCGCTGCCAAAGCAGACTTACTAAACACGGCCTTCCGAAATGCCTTCACAAAAGAAGATTAAGTAAATATTCCAGAACTCTAATCGAGAACAGCTGTCAACATGAGTAACGTAGAAGAGAATATCCTCGGAGTAGTGAAGCAAGTTAATAAAAGCAACTCTTACGGTCATCCTCGGAGTAGTGAAGCAACTTAATAAAAGCAAGTCTTACGGTCCAGACTGTATACCAACTAGGTTCATTTCGGAGTATCCTGGTGCATTAGCACCATACTTAACAATCATATACAACCGTTCGATCGACGAAAGATCTGCACCCAAAGACTGGAAAGTTGTACACGTCACACCAATATTCAAGAAAGGTAGTAGGAGTAATCCACTACATTACAGGCCGATATCGTTAACGTCGATATGCGGAAGGATTTGGAACATATATTGTGTTCAAACATTATGAATTACCTCGAAGAAAACTGCCTATTGACAGACAGTCAACACGGATTTAGAAAACAACGTTCTAGTGAAACACAACTAGCTCTTTACTCACAGGAAATGTTGAGTGCTGTTGACAAGGGATTTCAGATCTATTCCGAATTTCTGGATTTCCGAAAGGCTTTTGACACAAGCGGCTCGTAGTGAAATTGCGTGCTTATGGAATATCGTCTCAGTTATGTGACTGAGAGAGGTCACAGCTCGTAGTAATTGACGGAAAGTCATCGAGTAAAACAGAAGTGATAACTGATGTTCCCCAAGGTAGTGTTAGTGGCCCTTTGCTGTTCCTTATCTATATAAACGATTTGGGAGACAATCTGGGCAGCAGTCTTCGGTTGTTTGCAGATGACGCTGTCGTTTATCGACTAATAAGTCATCAGAAGATCAAAACAAACAAATTGCAAAACGATATAGAAAAGATATCTGAATGCTGCGAAAATTGAGAGTTGTCACTAAATAACGAAAAGTGTGAGGTCATCCACATGAGTGCTAAAAGGAATTCGTTAAACTTCGGTTACATGATAAATCAGTCTTTTCTAAAAGCCGTAAATTCAACTAAATACCTAGGTACTACAATTACGATGAATATGTTGGAAGGAACACGTAGAAAATGTTGTGGTGAAGGCAAACCAAAGACTGCGTTTTATTGGCAGGACACAAAATGTAACAGACCTACTAAGGAGACTGCCTACACTACGCTTGTCCGTCCTCGTTTAGAATACTGCTGCGCGGTGTGGGATTATTACCAGATAGGGCTGACTGAGTACATCTGTAACCTCCCCGTGAAAATATGAAAGTGAAAAGAATTGAATAGAATTGCAAATAGTGCCAAATGTTAGCTTCCCACAGTAATAAAACTCAATGATAATAAAAATTCGCAAAAATGTTAAGTCCCCACAAAATTAACGTTAGGGTGAACCTGATAAATTTTATAAGGGCAGCTGCGCTGGCCTTAGGCCCTGTGCAATAATTAATCTGATAAATTGATTCTAGGAGGAAAACCATAGGAAATATTGTTTCAACTGGAATGATTCTTTTCTTAAAAACGATTGCTTTGAAAACAAAATTATTATTGGGGCATTTCTTGAACAAATTAATTACAATTAACATACATTACATTATCAGATGTGCGCAATGCTGCTTCATTACCTTATTTAACAATATACCTCGTCCCGAACCTTGACCAGAGACCCATGTCGACGCCCGCCGACTCCTCACACACAACTCCGACTGAGTACAACTCGCAACTGACTACTCGCAACTGAACTCTCGCGCGGTCAAGCGCAGACTAGTAACGATAAACAACTCTCTGGTCAGAGATTCTGTCATGCCTCGCCATCGCTGGTACTGAATAAATACGCGTTTCACATCGAAAAAGTTCAAAGAAGGGCAGCACGTTTTGTATTATCATGAAATATGGGAGAGAGTGTCACAGAAATTATGCAAGATTTGGGCTGGACATCATTAAAAGAAAGGCGTATTTCGTTGCGACGGAATCTTCTCACGAAATTACAATCACCAACTTTCTCCTCCGAATGCGAAAATATTTTGTTGACACCGACCTACATAGGGGGAAACGATCACGACGATAAAATAAGGGAAATCAGAGCTCGCAATGAAAGACATAGTTGTTCTTTCTTTTCGCGCGCTGTAAGAGATTAGAATAATAGAGAATTGTGAAGGTGGTTCGATGTACCCTCTGACAGGCACTTAAATGTGATTTGCAGAGTATACATGTAGATGTAGATATAGATGTAGACGAGTTCTTATATACTTTTAGTTTTGTTTCCTGTAATATCAACAAAATTACTTGACTTTTCAACTGCATCTTCGTCATTTTAAATTCATATACCTTTGTAGAGACTTGTGAAACTTTTTTAAATTGATGAGGGGACAGCTAGTGAGTGTGCCATGATGACTGCCGTGTTTTATATGTGGTTGGAAAAGCAACAAAACAACTTAAAATGTCGCTTTAACTCCTTTCCAATAAAACAACCGCTGATATAATGACAGACCATTCTGGATGATTTGTGTATGACATCTAAGTCATTCTTAGTATTAGAATTTTTGTCAAGTTGCCATGGATTCAATAAATTCCAGTACTTTTAGGCCAGGCATCGTCATCCTCCACTTTTTCCAACGTAATTTCTGGCACCGGAAATACTGTCCAGGAAGCTACTATCCCTTTTTATCACAGCACATGAAGTCATCAGAGGTATTGGCTATGTGTGTATCTTCTCCATCAGTACAATAACTGGGGTTTTTATTGGAAATTTCTGAATTTAATTCACCCATTTCTTGTAATATTTCATCGCACAATGTGTATATGTGTATTCGATCACTTTCAGTTTCGGTTTTCATCTGATTTTGAGGTACAAAATGCTTACAAATGTCGGTAATTTTCTTTCACTCTATAGTCTACGCTTTTACAGCTTGCAGTGCAAAATATTCGTAGTAAACAATATACGTGCATCTCTCCTCACTTACAGCTCACTGTTGTCGTTAAACACAAGCATGTAAAGAATGAAGTAAAGTCTTACAAATGTCATCAGCCTTGAAAAATTAAGAAAGTACTGTACCAATATGACGAAGAATACTAAACTGACTTTATATTCCTGTAGACAAAATATTCGCGATTTAGTACCTGTATACAATAGGTAGCTAGGTAGCTCATAAGGAAAGAAAGGTTACATGTGAAAAACACCTGGCATTACTGCTAAGCTGTAACTAAGTGAAGTGAAGTTGCCTATCAATTGTGTGACGGAACTTCCAAAGTGTGCACGGTCACTTAAAGAATAATATCCATGATGAGATATCCATAATGGAAATATTACCTTCCGAGAGAACAAAAAAGTCGCCGTTCTAGTTCCTTTGTCACTAGCTGCACATACCTGCATAAACCTCAAACGGCTATTGGTGTAACAAAACAGTTGCACGGAAAAACACATTCGTCTAAAGATTCCAACAACACTTGGGTGTTAATTTAAATTATCGTATCGTTTTATATTTGTTATCACTTGCTGAATGGGTGATCATGTGTTCTGCGTGGGTACTGAGCATTACTTATTGGTAGTATTAGTAGAACGTAGTAACTGAAATTACTGCGAATCTATGCGGTCTAACAGTGGATAGTACTCACTGTGTGGCTGTTGTACTACAACATTAATTTCATTAATTGCGACCACTCTCAGCTGTTGTCCATGCCACCAGTTCCAGCCAAATGGTACTCATAATCTGAAGATGGCAATTTAAAAGTGCCGAAAGCGGTCATTTTAATAACTCACATTGGGATCCTGACTTTTTTTTTTCTAAATGATCAACAATAACATATCGATATTACTTCTCAACCATGTTGGTTAAACTTATTCAAATAATGGGGTTTCTTGAAGAAAAACATAATGACTTTAAATACCGGTTTTGTAATTTCATTTACATTTGTAATTTCATTTCCAGTGCTCTAGTTCATTTTATAACTTTACATATTTTATGTATCCTTTTTACGCCGTCTTATCGACATTTTAGTATCATTTTGTGATTAGATGTCATGCGTTCTAGGTCATAAAACCGGGTACTGTGGATACAGGTCCTTTAACGTATCTGTAAAATAAATGAATTTTCACTAGGGACAGATGTCTATTGTCCACCCCTTTACTTCTCCCCCCCTTTCTAATAAACTTGGGGGGGGGGGCAGGGGAGACGAGGGGGGCGCTAACGTGCTGCTCGCACCCCGGAGACTCATAAGCTAGAGCCGTCTCAGGCTCCGCACGTCAAAAGACTCTACGTTGCCGTTTATGCATTGCACGCTACCTGTCTATATGCGGCGGCAGCTACTTCTAGTACCTGCGTGATTTACTCTTCCGTAATTCAGTCGCTAATAATGCGTGTAAGCCCACATATTAGCCATAATTTCCCCCGTTTTACGGTGTGGTTAATTTGTACTGTTTACGGGAAGAAACTTCAAAGTCGACTGAATCTTCTGGGAAAGTACGCTCTGGAATTTCAACAGCAAACAGTAGTAATATGCATTCTCTCCTGAAAACTACGCTCTGTAAATTACAACAGTAAACCATAGTAATATGCATTCTCTCTCGGAAACTACACTCAGGGAATTTCAACAGTATAGCGTACTAAAAGGCGTACTCTCTTGCAGCGCCTACAGCTGGAATCTAATGAGCATATTAGTGCCGCTTTCATGCTTAGTAAAGGAGCGTGTGACGATGTGCGTGGTTCTTCTTTAGATTTTACCCACTACTCTGTCAACTCTACCTGGTAACTGTTCTAGGCTTGGCTCTGAACACTATGGGACTTAATTTCTGAGGTCATCAGCTACCTAGAACTTAGAACTACTTAAACCTAACTAACCTAAGGACATCCCACACATCCATGCCCGAGGCAGGATTCGAACCTGCGACCGTAACGGTCGCGCGGTTCCGGACTGTAGCGCCTGAACCGCTCGGCTACTCTGGCCGGCTGTTCTAGGCATCAGAAATAGTATAGAATACGTGGAACGAGTGTTTTGTAGCCTACTTTTTTGTGGGTCGCAACATTTCCTTAGGATTCTTGCAATGAATGTCAGCCTGACACCTGCTGCTCCCTACTACTGGATCTACGTGATCGATGAACTGCGGTCGTTGCAGATGCGTACTTGTAGGTACCTTAAAATTTTTACTCTACTCCTGGAAATTGAAATAAGAACACCGTGAATTCATTGTCCCAGGAAGGGGAAATTTTATTGACACATTCCTGGGGTCAGATACATCACATGATCACACTGACAGAACCACAGGCACATAGACACAGGCAACAGAGCATGCACAATGTCGGCACTAGTACAGTGTATATCCACCTTTCGCAGCAATGCAGGCTGCTATTCTCCCATGGAGACGATCGTAGTGATGCTGGATGTAGTCCTGTGGAACGGCTTGCCATGCCATTTCCACCTGGCGCCTCAGTGGACCAGCGTTCGTGCTGGACGTGCAGACCGCGTGAGACGACGCTTCATCCAGTCCCAAACATGCTCAATGGGGGACAGATCCGGAGATCTTGCTGGCCAGGGTAGTTGACTTACACCTTCTAGAGCACGTTGGGTGGCACGGGGTACATGCGGACGTGCATTGTCCTGTTGGAACAGCAAGTTCCCTTGCCGGTCTAGGAATGGTAGAACGATGGGTTCGATGACGGTTTGGATGTACCGTGCACTATTCAGTGTCCCCTCGACGATCACCAGTGGTGTACGGCCAGTGTAGGAGATCGCTCCCCACACCATGATGCCGGGTGTTGGCCCTGTGTGCCTCGGTCGTATGCAGTCCTGATTGTGGCGCTCACCTGCACGGCGCCAAACACGCATACGACCATCATTGGCACCAAGGCAGAAGCGACTCTCATCGCTGAAGACGACACGTCTCCATTCGTCCCTCCATTCACGCCTGTCGCGACACCACTGGAGGCGGGCTGCACGATGTTGGGGCGTGAGCGGAAGACGGCCTAACGGTGTGCGGGACCGTAGCCCAGCTTCATGGAGACGGTTGCGAATGGTCCTCGCCGATACCCCAGGAGCAACAGTGTCCCTAATTTGCTGGGAAGTGGTGGTGCGGTCCCCTACGGCACTGCGTAGGATCCTACGGTCTTGGCGTGCATCCCTGCGTCGCTGCGGTCCGGTCCCAGGTCGACGGGCACGTGCACCTTCCGCCGACCACTGGCGACAACATCGATGTACTGTGGAGACCTCACGCCCCACGTGTTGAGCAATTCGGCGGTACGTCCACCCGGCCTCCCGCATGCCCACTATACGCCCTCGCTCAAAGTCCGTCAACTGCACATACGGTTCACGTCCACGCTGTCGCGGCATGCTACCAATGTTAAAGACTGCGATGGAGCTCCGTATGCCACGGCAAACTGGCTGACACTGACGACGGCGGTGCACAAATGCTGCGCAGCTAGCGCCATTCGACGGCCAACACCGCGGTTCCTGGTGTGTCCGCTGTGCCGTGCGTGTGATCATTGCTTGTACAGCCCTCTCGCAGTGTCCGGAGCAAGTATGGTGGGTCTGACACACCGGTGTCAATGTGTTCTTTTTTCCATTTCCAGGAGTGTATTTTCAAAGACTGGCAGTCAACAATGTAGTAGAACAGGTATTACGTAGAGTACCAGCTTGGATCCCCTTCAGGTATTCCTTCACTTCACTATGATTTTCTGCCGTTGCAACTTTCGTATTAGCATCTCAGTTCAGTGTTCTCTAAACTTTGAGGTAAACTACACAAGTTGGCGTGTTTGGCTTGTGAAACATCCTGTCTGTCTTCCCTTTGCTTTATTTTTTTATTTACTTTCTTTGAGGTAGGTAAGTAAGAATATCACATCGCATCAGCGGGCTGACTTCAGAGTCTTGTATTAGACCGTCGGGACGTATACGTCGAAGTTTCGAGTCTCTATACATAGTAATTGATTTATGTATCTATGTTCCAGAATTGCTTTCCAATGCATGGAGTAATTTTAGAAGAATTTAATGCGATGTACTTCCATTACTCACTGTCTTGAAAAGTGTACTGTTCGGTAAGACACCATGGCACACTTAGGGGTGGGATGGCGATACGAAGGAACGACATGTAAAGCAATTCCAACCAGGCTCGGTTCACATATGGGCGGGTTTGGTGGCTCGAGGTGTATGTCCAAAATCCAACATTCTCAGGAGAACAAGTTTAAATTTTGTAGGTCGAAATTATCGATTTCTGGAGTAAATTAGGTCATAGTATTAAATTTTAAATGTAAGCTTTCTATTACAACGTATAAATCTATTTTTGAAAAGTTTCAACTACATCAATTTTCTAACTTTCAAAATCATTATCGTATACAGAGGTTTGGAAAGGGGAATGAGTTTAAATAAAAGTTGACAGCCAACTCAAGAAACAGAAGTACAGAAGTGTTATTTATTGGCAAGAGGTAGTACGGGAAATAAAACCTGAAAATCACAAAATGAAAATTTAGGGAATTGTTCCGATATTGTCATGGTTTCTTCAGACTGAGCGTCACTGGTTGAAACGTTGCCAGGACCACATTTTCAACATAGAAAGAAATGATGCTGGCAAGGAGGTATAGAGCTTAACAGGTTAGCCATAATTTAATTATTTGCTTTCGTAACGAATTTTCTATCAGAGGAAGCTGTTTGAAATTGACACCGAGCGAAGTTCACTGACAGACGCGAAGCCCTGCTTCCAGAAGCACGCCATTGTCTTACATGAAGCTCCTGGAACTAAACCTTGTCAATCAGGTTGTCGTGCACAGAATACGCATCATCAGTATGTCGGCGTCGAAATTCCATCAGTGCAAAACAGATGGATTCGTCGTTGAATGAGACTGGGCTCAATGTGTCTGGCTACCTACGACGTATTCCTGTCACCAAAATTTTTCATATTTTGGATATAGCGCCACCTGACATCCGCGGAAGAACAGTCGCAAAAATGGCGAAAAAGAAGCAGGAAATCGATCCTGGCCAACAAAAATATAGGTCTAGGTCAAGGACGAATCACATGCGCATATCAGCATGAATTCCATCAGCATCGGGAACTCAGCTGACAGAGGTATTGCGGAAATTAACTGAAGTGGTTGAGGAACCTGCTGCGGGATTTCACCTCTCATACAAAACATTGAAGGCACTAGACCGATAGAGGACAAGAGATTCACGATTCATAGCCAACAACAGGAAGTAGGTCTTCATGATTGACGATGAGTCCTCTGCGTGTGGTGATCTGCAGGAGCTACAACATCCCCTAGTCTGCGGAAACCTGTTCTACCCCTGCATCACAAAAAAAGGTTCAAATGGCTCTGAGCACTATGGGACGCAACTGCTGAGGTCATTAGTCCCCTAGAACTTAGAACTAGTTAAACCTAACTAACCTAAGGACATCACGCACATCCATGCCCGAGGCAGGATTCGAACCTGCGACCGTAGCGGTCTCGCGGTTCCAGACTGCAGCGCCAGAACCGCGCGGCCACTTCGGCCGGCTCCTGCATCACAGAAGATCTATATCCAGCAAGTGATAAGGTCATAAATACAACGAGATTCTGGAGCTAATGCCTATCTAATAGAAAATGAGCGGTGCCTGGCACAATGTTTTTGTTATGGTTTTATTATTTTTAATATTTTGTGCTATCGAAACCTTGGTCAGTGGATATTTAGATGTGCGTGTAACAACTGAAGCCATTCTTTCTTTCTTTTTAGAGAAAGTATCGTCAAAGAGTAACATCTGGAAAATCTAATCTTTCGCCGTATTAAAGTAGCGACTTTTGATTATTTACCTTAATTCCTATTTTATTTCTTTGCAGAAAGCTTTAGTCATTTCAGTTGTGCAGTCCGTCATCTGCCAACCACTTACAAAAAGAGAAGAGAAGTTAGTGAAAGTCTACATCAAACGATGTGTGTTATTTCCAAATATTTCCATAATGTGAACTTACAGGAAGCTGGAGTAATTGCAGGTTAGCAACTTGTATTAATCAATACATCGGAAAAAGAGCCAAAGTTGCAAATTTCACTTTTTATGACTAGTTACAGTTCAGGACCCATTTTCAAATCATCCAGATAGTGACAATGGTATTCCCCAAAATGTAAGGACCATGTCAAGGTAACAGACATATTTGCACTTTGTTATATGTTTATTGTTGTGGCCACATGTAGTAAGCGTTGCTTCACGCAATGGAGAATGGCAAAACAGCGGCGACCGAGGCGTTGCGAAGTTAGCGCGGCACAGATAGGATTGCTGACAGTAGCAGACTACCAACCAGCTGATGCAAGGACGCACACAGACTGAGCGCCGAGCGAAGCCTGGAGAGTGCTGAGTAAGGGGAAGTGAGGCACGCACGCTAAGTTACGCTGTAATATACAGCTGGAGTAATAACAAAAAGCTGCCACTGACGGTAGAAAACGTCCTCCTGCCTGATATATGGAGCGCAGGCAGCAACGGACAGAATACATTAGGATGCAGTTCGGATCTGAGTATGGACGTGATCCGTGTCCGAATATTCAATCTCCGTAGGTGACGATTCCGGAGTTCTGTTCCAGCTCGCAGGAGTCATCCGTTCGCCGCCAGATATCCACTTCAGCTCTGGGGGTCGGCCCGAGTCCGGTCGGCACCATGGCTGACTAACTACAGCGAGAACTTCCAGCAGGACCGGCCGCAGCGCGGTCTTGGTCACAGGCGGCACATGTGACTGACGCCCAGACTTCACGGCATCCCGGCCCCACGGCGCCTCGTCCGTCCATGACGGGAGCTCGCGGACATTGCAACTGACGGCTTCCCAGCCGCCGGTGCAGCAGGGGTCGGCGGCTGACCTTACGGCGACGCGGCTGTCGAGCGGCGACTAGTTCATCTCAAGCACAGGGCATCCTGACTTCAGCAGAGCACTGGTAGCGCGCGTTGCGCGCCATGTCGGAGAATCTACACAGCAGCAGCCAGGCTGAGGGATCCGCAGGGCTGGGCAGCGACGACGAGGGAGAAATTGTAAAGAAAGCTCGATAAATAATTGTAAAACTCCACGCCATCTCAGTCTTTGGCGCAGCCACTGTGTCTGCTACTAACAAGTACTGCAGAAACCGTAACAAGAGGTGCAGAAGTCGTAACAAGTGGCCATCTGTCGTAACATTATGTTTATCTTGCCAGATATGGTTCAAATGGCTCTGAGCACTATGGGACTTAACATCTGAGGTCATCAGTCTCCTAGAACTTAGAACTACTTAAACCTAACTAACCTAAGGACATCACACACATCCATGCCCGAGGCAGGATTCGAACCTGCGACCGTAGCGGTCGGGCGGTTCCAGACAGAAGCGCCTAGAACCGCTCGGCCACCAACGGCCGGCTTGCCAGATATGGTTATTACATTTTGGGAAATACTATTTTGACTGTCTGGATGACTTTAAGATGGGTTTTGGATCCGAAACTAGTGATCTAGTAAATAAGAGTGAAATTTTCAACTTTGTTTTTTCCTTTGTGCTGACTTCCATTATGGTTCAAGTGGGTCTGAGCACTATGGGACTTAACATCTGAGGTCATCAGTCCCGTAGAACTTATCACTACTTAAACCAAACTAACCTAAGAACATCACACACATGCATGCCCAAGGCAGGATTCGAACCTGCGATCATAGCGGTCGCACAGTTCGAGCGCCTAGATCCGCTCGGCCACAACCGCCGGCTCTTCCATTCTGGTTTGCCCAGTATATTTAGCGGTGAAGTAACGAAAAAAATGATTAATATGCTAGCACCTGATATGAATGAGTGAGTAATTCGATGTAGTAGTGCTAGGATTGTATTTATTGAGGCCATAAAAGTTGGGGATACAAGACTAAATTCAGATGCAGGCAGTGATAGTTGACAGCAGCAGGTGAACGGCATCGTCGGTCAGCGGGCTAGATCTTCTGGATGGGCAGGTGTCCGTACGGGGCGGCGATGACGGCGGGGGCGGCGGCGCCGGGCACGATGGCCTGCGGCAGCGCGTACTGCAGGCCGGGCACCTGCAGCGGCACCACGGGCGCCTGCACGGCGGGCACGATGGGCGCCGGCACCAGCGGGCCCGGGTACTGGCGCGACTCGTGCACCGTGTACGCGAAGTTGCCGCCGGAGCGCTGCTGCATCACCGTCGACGTCACGGCCGCGCCCGTGCCCGGGTCCATCTGCGACGAGCGCTCCTCCACCATGACCGGCACCGCCGAGGCGGCGGCCACCACCAGCAGCGCGAGGGCGGCGAGCTGTGGGCAGCGCGTGGCACGTGAGTAGGGTCAGTACGGCAGGAACCCGGGAAATGCGAATGAGAAGTAGAGAAAATGTCTGTGGGAGGGAGATGGAGTTTGTAACTAAGCCACAGGGTGGGAATAGTACAAGCACAAATCCAGAAAATGAGTGAGAAGAAAATGGAGTTTGGAACTAAGCAATAGAGTGGAAGCAGTACTAGCAGAAATACAAGAAATGTGTATGGGAGGTACATGGAGTTTGTAACTAAGCAACAGGATGGGAGTAGTACAAGCACAAATCCAAAAAATGACTGAGAAGAAATTGGAGTTTGTAACTAAGCAATAGAGTGGAAGCAGTACTAACAGAAATACAGGAAATGTGTATGGGAGGTAGATGGAGTTTGTAACTAAGCAACAGGGTGGGAATAGTACAAGCACAAATCCAGAAAAAGAGTGAGAAGAAAATTGAGTTTGTAACTAAGCAATACAGTGGAAGCAGTACTAACAGAAATACAGGAAATGTGTATGGGAGGTAGATGGAATTTGTAACTAAGCAACAGGGTGGGAATAGTACAAGCACAAATCCAGAAAATGAGTGAGAAGAAAATTGAGTTTGTAACTAAGCGATAGAGTGGAAGCAGTACTAACAGAAATACAGGAAATGTGTATGGGAGTTAGATGGAGTTTGTAACTAAGCAACAGGGTGGGAATAGTACAAGCAGAAATTCAGAAAATGAGTGAGAAGAAAATGGAGTTTGTAACTAAGCAATAAAGTGGAACCAGTACTAGCAGAAATACAGGAAATGCGTACAGGAGGTAGATGGAGTTTGTAACTAAGCAACAGGGTAGGAGTAGTAAAAGCAGAAGTCCAGGATTCTGTGTGGGAGGCGGATAGAGCACGTACCTAATCAATAGTGTGGGAGCAGTACAAGGGGAAATTCAGTAAATTGGCTTGTATGTAGTTGTATAAGTATCTGTTGTCAAGGTGAAGTTTACATATCCACACCCCAATGTGAGCGATTCCACCAGAAATTCACTGCGAATAATTCTTTACTTTAAAGTTCATGACTGGAGTGGAGGTGCTGTCTAGAACTCAGGACATGAGTGGAAGTGAAGAGAAAGTATGTATGCATTTAAAGAGTGTGTCAGATGTAGGTAGTGTTTAGAACTACTTTTAATTTTCAAGATGAAAAATTGAAGGAAGTAACTGCAAACCAAATGGCGAGAATGGTGTGATCAAAAGGAATGGTAATAATAATAATTATTATTATTATAATGACAAAATAGTAAGCACAACAACATTATCAGTGTGTCGAATTATGTCATAAATGAAACTCAAAATAAAGCAGAGCAAGTGAATATTGCCGTTAAAAGAATGTGTGTGAGAAAGAAAGTGGAATTTAGATCATGTATTACTCAACTTACATCCTGAAAAATGAAGAAGTGGAAAAACTAAGACCAGAAAATAGCCTATAAGTGTGATAATGTTTAAAATTTTGATTTTGCTCTTCACTTGTTTTCGTTGCGTAAATGATTGCAATAGAGAGATCCATTATGTTTCGGGACAAAAAAGTAATTAAAAAATCCCTTATTTCGACTGCTTTAATTGAAAAGTCTGTCTAACTCCGTGCCATCGTCAGTGGCTTTTGCTAAACAATAATGTTTTTGGAGATGACTATCTATTGAACCCCATCAGATATTCTATTATCACATTTGTGAACTAGTGGATTCGCAAACTGTTGCATGTGAACCCGATACTCTAGGTTAGCATAGAGTATTTCAACAGATTAGACGAAAGCTTGGTTGTATGGGATAATGACAGCTTGCGAATTTGGTTCCTACTCTCACACAATTTAGATTTCCGTTTAAACTCATTGCCGAGTGAATATTAACACGTAACTACAAAAATAAAATTTGTTGATTTCTGACGCTTTAAACACAGAATTTACACTAAAAAACACAGTTTCGAAGCCAGTTCTGTGCGTTGTCGTATTTCCGTAAAAAAAATTAAAAGCAAAAAATAGGAAATTTGTGGCAAAGTCTTATGGGACCAAACTGCTGAGGTCATCGGTCCCTAAGCTTACCCACTACTTAATCTCACTTAAACTACACTCCTGGAAATGGAAAAAAGAACACCGTGAATTCATTGTCCCAGGAAGGGGAAACCTTATTGATACATTCCTGGGGTCAGATACATCACATGATCACACTGACAGAACCACAGGCACATAGACACAGGCAACAGAGCATGCACAATGTCGGCACTAGTACAGTGTATATCCACCTTTCGCAGCAATGCAGGCTGCTATTCTCCCATGGAGACGATCGTAGAGATGCTGGATGTAGTCCTGTGGAACGGCTTGCCATGCCATTTCCACCCGGCGCCTCAGTTGGACCAGCGTTCGTGCTGGACGTGCAGACCGCGTGAGACGACGCTTCATCCAGTCCCAAACATGCTCAATGGGGGACAGATCCGGAGATCTTGCTGGCCAGGGTAGTTGACTTACACCTTCTAGAGCACGTTGGGTGGCACGGGATACGTGCGGACGTGCATTGTCCTGTTGGAACAGCAAGTTCCCTTGCCGGTCTAGGAATGGTAGAACGATGGGTTCGATGACGGTTTGGATGTACCGTGCAGTATTCAGCGTCCCCTCGACGATCACCAGTGGTGTATGGCCAATGTAGGAGATCGCTCCCCACACCATGATGCCGGGTGTTGGCCCTGTGTGCCTCGGTCGTATGCAGTCCTGATTGTGGCGCTCACCTGCACGGCGCCAAACACGCATACGACCATCATTGGCACCAAGGCAGAAGCGACTCTCATCGCTGAAGACGACACGTCTCCATTCGTCCCTCCATTCACGCCTCTCGCGACACCACTGGAGGCGGGCTGCACGATGTTGGGGCGTGAGCGGAAGACGGCCTAACGGTGTGCGGGACCGTAGCCCAGCTTCATGGAGACGGTTGCGAATGGTCCTCGCCGATACCCCAGGAGCAACAGTGTCCCTAATTTGCTGGGAAGTGGGGGTGCGGTCCCCTACGGCACTGCGTAGGATCCTACGGTCTTGGCGTGCATCCGTGCGTCGCAGCGGTCCGGTCCCAGGTCGACGGGCACGTGCACCTTCCGCCGACCACTGGCGACAACATCGATGTACTGTGGAGACCTCACGCCCCACGTGTTGAGCAATTCGGCGGTACGTCCACCCGGCCTCCCGCATGCCCACTATACGCCCTCGCTCAAAGTCCGTCAACTGCACATACGGTTCACGTCCACGCTGTCGCGCCATGCTACCAGTGTTAAAGACTGCGATGGAGCTCCGTATGCCACGGCAAACTGGCTGACACTGACGGCGGCGGTGCACAAATGCTGCGCAGCTAGCGCCATTCGACGGTCAACACCGCGGTTCCTGGTGTGTCCGCTGTGCCGTGCGTGTGATCATTGCTTGTACAGCCCTCTCGCAGTGTCTGGAGCAAGTATGGTGGGTCTGACACACCGGTGTCAATGTGTTCTTTTTTCCATTTCCAGGAGTGTAGTTTATGCTAAGGACAACACACACACCCATGCCCAAGGGAGGACTCGAACCTCCGCGCTGCATATTAAAAGCAGATAAAGCTTATCCATAATGGATATTTGAGAACCCGTGTCTATTAATTGAATGCAAATTCGTAAAACTGCAACCAGTCTTTTTTGAACAGTTATTTGTTATTCCATAAGCCGATTTTTCGAATCTTTTCAGGTGCATCTTCAGATGGTTTTTTGGCAATTACATATGTATATTTATATTCATTTCCATGTAACCAGACAAAAAAAAATCATCTCTCTCGCCCCTGCCTGGTATTTTTAAAGTTTTATTGCATTCAGAAATTTACAAGTGTGACTGCATCGTTCATAAGCGTATTCGAATACGTAGGACTATACGACTTCATGGACCTGGTGACAAACAGTGCAGTATTAGACATAGATGTTGCATTAATCGAAGGGTGCGGCTCTAAAATATTGAACGGTTTGTAATATACCTTCTGACTAAGGTTACGAGCGAAATTCGAATGAGACAGTCAGAGCAATTTTAGAGAATTTGATTTTTTTTTCTTTTTTTCCTCTTGTGCTGGCCACAATCTACATGTCACATGTCTTAATAAGGCTTCGTAGAGGTAACTAAAAATTGTTAAAATGGTATGATACACCAGAGTTGCGTGAGCGGTTCTGATGTTTTGTTCCGTAATCTGAATTCAAAGTCGCTAGCAATTCTTGAACTTGTCCTCGCGAGGCTGAGAGATAGGCAGTCAGTTTTTACAGTAAGCAGAGTCACTTGGCCACGCCGCGAATCAAACCCAGATCCACCTCTGACAGCTGGAGTAATTTAAGGCTGTTTATAAGTGGTATTTATGGAGTGTAATGCGCTGCAAAATCTTAAAAATCCGTGAAAAACAGAAGATTCATTTCTGACCTGTCAGGTGTGATCAGTTCACAGATATAACTGAATCTCTCTATTCGTAAGAGTGTGATTGAACGACTTCCTCTTTTATACATCCATATTCTTGACACTAACAGTTATCGTATCGTGCATTTGTTGAAGAAAAATGAACTTCCAGTATATCTTGTGTAGCTAGTGGTTGTCCCTTCGGCTGTGAGACTAAACATATCGTACACCGAGTCATATTCCTGTGGATTGGAGCGCTATGTTCTGTAGTTTTATGTCGTATCACATCTAGCTTTCTTTCGTTTGGATATTCCACACACTTGACCCGTTGCGGGACTACAGCTTTCTGTATATGAAACCGAAAACGTTGTAGGGGAACGGCGCTTAGCAATCAAAAGTGTCGAAATTGGTTGGTTAAAACTGGACTTTGTTAAATCAGACTATGTCATCATGAAAGTCTTCAACTTATTTGGTGCAAAAGAAGGCAGGAATCGTGAAAAGCTAACTGAAATGATACTGTTTTTATTCATTAAAATGTAAGTAACGTACAGTAACTTTTTCGCTGCTGCTAAATCATGAAAATCAAAGGGAAGACTTGACATGTTATACAAGTTCTGGGGAAACAGCGTACAAGTTGCTGATGTGATGTTCTTTACTATGGTACGCCAATTTTAGGAGGTCTGATAGGTAATATCAAAGGAGTTTTGATACACGGTGGCAAGATCGAAACAGCTCCCTATAAGAAAGAGGAAAATATTGCAGACGCTCAATGAGAAAAAGCCATTTGAGCAACGGTTATTCAAAGGAAGACGGTGCAACCTTCCGTCGAACCCATGATACATCCCACGCAAGGACCCTAAGAACAAGATAGGAATAGTTATGTTGTGTGCAAATACATTTAACCGTATTGGGTATTATTGACAGCTTCAGCTGAATTTTGGCAGTATTTAATCCATGACATACCGTCTTTTAGCCGTGTTTTGTATTTGTCGGACAAAGAATGTTGGGATAAAAGATTGCGAGCTTTACGGTTCTAATGTTGTAATCATATGTCACCGGAAGATATGGCCTTAATGCCACGGAACCGGTAGTGGTACAGTAATGAAGGACCAACATGCAGCTGAAGCGGTTATTAATACCCAAGAGGAATACTCATAGCTGTGGTTCCCCCACCTACAAGGTTGTCTACATTTACCCGGGTCTTTGTACACCAAACGAATATGAAGGAATGACGATTAAAGTTTAACGTCAGTGATATGTTGAAGACAAACTGCAGTTCTCATGAAAGCGAGTCCACCGTCTTGCAGGGTGGTTATGATTAAACTTCCACTACTTGAGAGGGTACTATGAAAAACAAGTGATCGTAAGACAATGAAACCATGTGGAAGCATTTTTAAGGACATGCAGAAGAGAAATAACGAATAACCTGTCGAGGGAAACACATTTTAGTTTCCACATGAGAGGGAAACATATGTTACTTGTGTACCATATTTACTTTCCAGGTTGCGAACATTTCTCAGCGTGACGTGTATCTGCATCCGCGACAGCGTGGATCCGCGTAAGAGACATAATTTCACACTCGTTCGCAGCACTCATGGAAATGTTCAGCTGTCGTGACACAGGCCGTTCACTGCTTCAGTATCGCACATGACGTCCAGCATTCTCAGCAATGGTAACTGAACCTTCTTCAATTTGTGGTGCAGTTGGCCGCCGACCCCTCCCAAGCGCAATTCCCTAATCGTAAGTTAATTCGAAATTCAGAATCATGTACATCCACAGTGCGGAACGAGGACCTCTCCGTATTACTTTAATGCGTAGGTGTTTGCGCAAAGCACAACAATTGTTTTGATAAAGAAACTTCACATGTAAAACCTTGTTCGGGCCCATGTTGACTGTCTGCAAAATGGTTCAAATGGCTCTGAGCACTATGGGGCTTAACTTCTGAGGTCATCAGTCCCCTAGAACGTAGAACTACGTAAACCTAACTAACCTAAGGACATCACACACACCCATGCCCTAGGCGGGATTCGAACCTGCGACCGTAGAGGTCGCGTGGTTCCAGACTGTAGCGCCTAGAACCGCTCGGCCACCCCGGTCGGCGACTGTCTGCAATCTTAACGCATACTGATGCTTGCGTTTCAATGCTATGTCGCGTTACCAGCACCCGTGAATAACCTTAAGTCATGACTAACGCTACGAAAAACACAAAACCTGCAGCGCACAGTCTGAACATCATTTCCATGAAGTTAGACACCCATACGGTAAATCATTTTCTTTTTACACTGGCTCATGGAGCGAAAGTTTAAACTATAACCAATATATATATATATATATATATATATATATATATATATATATATCAGGGTCACTGTGCTCTATTAACGGCAAAGGCCAGAGAGTGGCTAATATCACTGTGAAGTACCATCTCCCATGAGCTATGAAGTGGGTTGGGTTGCGTAACATATTCGCAGGTGTATTTTTCATGACATCATATATAAAGCAAGTCACTTTCTTGCTTTCGCTGTTGTCTTTTATTCTGTAAATAAGCACTCTATTTCTCTTCTAAGCAATCACCTCATTTCGACCGCTTTGGCCTTATCAAACTACGTCCCAATAAAAACCACTTGGCTTATATTCCAAACATCAAAGTAGATAGCGTGTAATGAAGTGCGTAAGAGTTTCACACAACCACAGTAGATATCGGCACAACTGTGAATGGTGGGAAGTCCGTATGTGAAATGCGTCCCATTTATTTTCAGGCTTTGACAACGCCATTAAGGTTTCCACCTCACTAGTTACGTATACGAGTTTTAATTTGTTGTATATGTTTGCACAGTGACACGAACTGTCTATTTTGGATTCAGACTTGTTCCATTCACGCACGGTACTTGTTGACAAATGCAGTGCCAACTTTACTTTCCGTCTTAGTTTTTCCGGTAGTGTTGGTTATCTGTTGACGCTAAGACACAGCAGTACGGATAGCTTTAGTTATCAACCGTTGTTCAGTACGCACCTCTTGTACGGCATCGCTGAATGCAGTGCAACAGCTGCACAACGATCCCATGCTGAGCTGCTTCTGCAACGATAGCAAACCCACCACGATATTTCTGTATCTGTTTATGGGTGACTGCAAGAAACCGGACCCTCTCGTATCAGAATAGAAGAAACCGCTGGCTATCTGACTGTTCCCAAGGCATTTTCACAGACACAAAGGTAACTGGGATAACAAACGGAATAAGTCGTTTTTCTTGACTCCAGCTACACACTGCAAAAGCGAAATCGCAAATCTTAGATTCAGAGAGGCTAGGATACTAAGCTCTACTAAAAATAAAATGAAGTATAATGTGTTTTTACTCATAAAATAACAGCCCCCGGAGGAAAATTTCTTCGTTTACGTACGATTACGCAATGAGGGTACTAAGTAGAATACAGAAATTTGAAAACAGACGTTTCCTACTCTGGAGGAATCAGCATGGGTCTCGAAAAAGACGATCGTGTGAAACCCAGCTCACGCTATTCGTCCACGAGACTCAGAGCACCATAGACACGGGTTCCCAGGTTTTCTTGACTTCCACAAGACGTTTGATACAGTTCCCCACACAAAGTAAGAGCATGTGGACTATCAAACCAATTGTGTGATTGGATTGAAGAGTTCCTAGATAACAGAACGCAGCATGGCATTCTCAATGGAGAGAAGTCTTCCGAAGTAAGAGTGATTTCAGGTGTGACGCAGGGGAGTGTGGTAAGACTGTTGCTATTCACAATATATACAAATTACCATGTGGATAACATTGGAAGTTCACTGAGGTTTTTTGCGGATGATGCTGCAGTATATCGTGAGGTTGTAACAATGGAAAATAGTGCTGAATTGCAGGAGGATCTGCAACGAATTGACGCATGGTGCAGGGAATGGCAACGGAATTTCAATGTAGACAAGTGTAATGTGCTGCGAATACATAGGAAGAAAGATCTTTTAACATTTAGCTACAATATAGCAGGTCAGCAACTAGAAGGAGTTAATTCCATAAATTATCTGGGAGTACGCATTAGGGGTGATTTAAAATGGAATGATCATATAAAGTTGACCGTCGGTAAAGTAGATGCCAGACTGAGGCTCATTGGAAGAATCCTAAGGAAATGCAATCCGAAAACAAAGGAAATAGGTTACAATACACATGTTCGCCCACTGCTTGAATAGTGCTCACCGGTGTGGGATCCGTACCAGGGTTGATAGAAGAGGTAGAGACGATCCACTGGAGAGCAGCGCGCTTCGTTGCAGGATCATTTAGTAATCGCGAAAGCGTTACGGAGATGATAGATAAACTCCAGTGGGAGACTCTTCAAGAGAGACTCTCAGTAGCTCGGTACGGGCTTTTGTTGAAGTTTCGAGAACATACCTTCACCGAGGAGTCAAGCAGTATATTGCTCCCTGCTACGTATATCTCGCGAAGAGACCATGAGAATAAAATAAGAGAGATTAGAGCCCACACAGAGGCATACCGACAATCTTTCTTTCCACGAACAATACGAGATTTGAATAGAAGGGAGAACCGATAGAGGTACTCAAAGTATCCTCCGTCACCCTCAGGTGGCTTGCGGAGTATGGATGTAGATGTTTTGAGAAATGGTCACTCCAGTAACTTATGAGGTGTGAACAGTAGGCGGAGGACGTTTTTGCAGGGAAAAAATGTCTTTGTAAAGAGGTAGTAAGCAAATCAGTAGGAGGTTGCAAAATCATGTTTTTTGAGTGATGAAAGTGTATGTATGTGTGTGTGTGTGTGTGTTGCAGGGGTGAGGGTAGGAGAGGTGGGAAGAACACCCTGAAATGGAAAGAAAAAGGAGTATTCGCCAGCAGCTGGAAGGGTAGTTAGAACTTTTTGCCGAATTATAGTCATTTAAGTGGACGACGATTAATGTCTCCTTGCCACCGGATGTTGAAATACGTTGCTGTAAGGTAGAAGAATGCCAAATTTCAGTCGCAACAGAGTACGGGGCTGGAGAATGGGGTATGACACTGAAAGTCGGCTAGAATTAGTTAGCGGAAGATAGTTTGTCCATCAGATCAGAAATTTAAAGGGTGGTCCAGTGATAGAGACCGGGCCAAATATCTCATGAAATAACCATCAAACGAGAAAACTACAAAGAAGAGACTTGTCTTGCTTGAAGGGGAAACCAGATGGCACAGTGGTTGGCCCGCTAGATGGCGCTGCCATAGGCCAAACGGATATCAACTGGTTTTTTAAAAATAGGAACTCTCTTTTTTTATTACTTATTCGTGTAGTACGTAAAGAAATATGAATGTTTTAGTTGGACCACTTTTTTGGCTTTGTGATAGATGGCTTGCAATAGTCACAAACGTATAAGTACGTGGTATCACGTAACATTCCGCCAGTGCGGACGATATTTCCTTTGTGATTCGTTACTCGTGTAAAAATGGACCGTTTACAAATTGCGGAAGAGGTCGATATCGTGTTGATGTATGATTATTGTGATGAAAATGCCCAACGGGCGTGTGCTATGTATGCTGCTCGGTATCCTGGACGATATCATCCAAGTGTCCGGACCGTACTACACGAATATGTAATAAAAAATGGGGGTTCCTATCATAAAAAACGCAGTTGATATCCGTTTGACCTATGGCAGCGCCATCTAGCGGGCCAACCATAGCGCCATCTGGTTTCCCCCTTCAAGCTAGACAAGTTTCGTTCTTTGTAGTTTTTTCGTTTGACGCTTATTTCGTGTGATATTTGGCCAGGTCACGTTCAATGGACCACCCTGTATATCCCGGGTGTTGTATGAGACAGCACAGGTTTGCGGTTGTCAACTGATTCATGCACCCCATTAGGGCGGCTAAACAATAAGCAATCGAGTTTTTGAATGCAAAGCGACTGGAAAAAAAAATCAGTTAATAAATACGATGAACAACCAAAACTTCGTTTTTTCGTTAGTGCACGTAATCCTTCGTTCCACTGAGGGGCCTGAAGCGCTGCTACTCACCTTGAACATGACGGAGCAGATAGGTTTGTCGTCGGTGCTGAGGGACTGACTACCGGCGCCGGGGTCGCGTCCGTGTACTTATAGGTGGCTGTGCCCTGGCGCAGCCAGTTCAAGGCCAGCCGCAGGGCAGGGTGGCTGCACCACCTGGCCGGCGGTGCCAACAAGAAGAGCGGGTCGCCGCTTCCAGAAGCTGCCTCTGGCTGCCTTTAGCGGATCCTGGCCGCCGCCGCAGCTGACGGCGTCGCAGCACAAAACAAAGACGTACCCTCCCTCTAGGGAAGAAGCTCACGACCTGCTCGCTCAACACTGCCAGGCCCGCGGTGGTAAAAGTCTCCAGACAGCTCTACTGCGCTGCAGGACGCACGTGGACTCGCAATCAGCTAAGGGGGACAATGACTCAGTCCAGCAGTTACTACTGAAATGAATATACACTACTGGCCATTAAAATTGCCACACCAAGAAGAAATACAGATGATAAACGGGTATTCATTGGACAAATATATTATACTAGAACTGACATGTGATTACATTTTCACGCAATTTGGGTGCATACATCCTGAGAAATCAGTACCCAGAACAACCACCTCTGGCCGTAATAACGGCCTTGATAAGCCTGGGCATTGAGTCAAACAGAGCTTGGATGGCATGTACAGGTACAGCTGCCCATGCAGCTTCAGCACGATACCACAGTTCATCAACAGTAGTGGCTTGCGTATTGTGACGAGCTAGTTGCTCGGGCACCATTGGCCTGACGTTTTCAATTGGTGGGAGATCCGGAGAATGTGGTGGCCAGGGCAGCAGTCGAACATTTTCTGTATCGAGAAAGGCCCGTGTAGGACTTGCAACATGCGGTCGTGCATTATCCTGCTGAAATGTAGGGTTTTGCAGGGATCGAATGAAGGGTAGAGCCACAGGTCGTAACACATCTGAATTGTAACGTCCACTGTTCAAAGTGCCGTCAGTGCGAGCAAGAGGTGACCGAGACGTGTAACCAATGGCAGGCACTCCATACCATCACGCCAGTATGGCGATGACGAATACACGCTTCCACCGATGTTCACCGCGATGTCGCCAAGCATGGATGAGCCATCACGATGCTATAAACAGAACCTGGATTCATCCGAAAAAATGACGTTTTGCCATTCGTGCACCCAGGTTCGTCGTTGAGTACACCGTCGCAAGCGCTCCTCTCTGTGATGCAGCGTCAAGGGTAATCGCAGCCATGGTCTCCGAGCTGATAGTCCATGCTGCTGCAAACGTCGTCTAACTGCTCGTGCAGGTGGTTGTTGTCTTACAGACGTCCCCATCTGTTGACTCAGGGATCGAGACGTGGCTGCACTATTCCGTTTCAGCCATGCGGATAATATGCCTCCCATCTCGACTGCTAGTGATATGAGGCCGTTGGAGTCCAGCACGGCGTTCGGTATTACCCTCCTGAACCCACCGATTCCATATTCTCCCAACAGTCATTGGATCTCGACCAACGCGAGCAGCAATGTCGCCATACGATAAACCGCAATCGCGATAGGCTACAATCCGACCTTTATCAAAGTCGGAAACGTGATGGTACCCATTTTCCCTCCTTGCACGAGGCATCACAACAACGTTTCACCAGGCAACGCCAGGCTACTGCTGTTTGTGTATGTTACATCGGTTGGAAAGTTTCCTCATGTCAGCACGTTGTAGGTGTCGCCACCGACGCCAACCTTGTGTGAATGCTCTGAAAAGCTAATCATTTGCATAAGACAGCATCTTCTTCCTGTCTGTTAAATTTCGCCACTGTAGCGTGTCATGTTTCTGGTGGCAATTTTAATTGCCAGTAGTGTATAACAGCTAGAGTCGCAATGTTTCATTCCCTCAGAAAACAAACTGGTTTACATTGGTGCCTAACGGTAATTTACGGTACAGATAACACTTTAGTTTGGTGAAAATGTCTTCCAGGCTGCTTTCTTTTTGTAATAAAAGGTCATACGTTGTCAGATCTGAAGAGAACCGTGTGTATCTAACTGTTCAAATGCTTCACACGCTCTGGTTTTCAGTCGAAACGACCAACGTGTGAGCAGATATTTCGTCGCTTATGCTTCAACTCATTACAGGACGTCAAATCAAACATGTCAGCCGTTTATTTTTCGTACATATTTTATTAGGCTACCAGTTTCTGCGATTTACTATACCATCTTCAGACCCTGACCGACGTCTAGGAAGATTTTACCTCGGTTCCGGTCAAAAGAGGAGCCAGCAATACTGGTATTAGTAGATTTATGCTTGCTATAGCGATCTCTTCAATCATAAGCAACCGAAGATGGAGTAGTAAATCGCCGGAACTGGTAGCCAAATAGAAGTTTGGAAACTTGACGGCTGAAAGGTGTATCGAACAGCCGAGTCGCGCAACCGTCTCTCAAAAGGAGGACATATACCGTGTAACGCCCCCTCTCCGCCGCGTGCTGGTGTTGTAGACGCCGTGGAGCCGTTACTGCTACAGCTCGGTCGGTGGAGTCGAGACGCGATGCGCGATGATGGATGTCTGCGTCGGTTAACGAGAGACAAGATCTGAAAAAGCTCTTCAGAAATCGTTCCTCGCGTAATTATTAAAGTTCGATGGCGAGTCCGCACAGTTTCCTTATTAATGCGAACTGCGCACTCTGATTTTCTCTTATGGTTTGAAGTTGAATTATTATGTGCCCGGTTAACACTTTAGTGCAGTAATCGATGAATCTTCCCTCATGCGCATCTTACACATCACCAAAACCGAGGAAAATGTTCAATTGCAGATCGTATTGGTCGTTGTTTGTTCGTTGCTAAGTAATTGTTCGCTCTATATGACGCGAGATCCACAGATAATCTTTAACAATGTCTTAATTATGTTGAGTATTATGTATCTTCAAACCTTCCTTGTCACAATTAACAGTCCACTAATTTACTTCCAAGCTAAATAGTCACTGTTCATTAACTTATAATGAGCAATTACGAAATACTCATAGAATGATGGAGGTGACGCGTTGAATTTCCGCTTTTGATGAAAAATTTTATTGTTCCTTTTCGGTAAACACTTTATAAACATCACGCCACACGCACACACGGTTAATTAGCACTGGCAGTTCTGTTAGTTTCAAGTATCGTGACAATTACGACAGCTTTAACCCTCGGCGTAGTTGTATCTTCTTCAAGTATTCGTATCAATGTCACTTACTCGAGACTGAACGTGTATTATAGTCTTTTGAAACTTTGTCCATTCCTTTCTATAAGTTCACTTATATGAATGTTAAGCCCAATATTGCCTACTTCCGTTAATAAAGTCCAACAACTCGGTATACACAGTCAGCATACTATCTCGGTTCAAGCCTCTAGTCTGAATATCAGTTCACAAAATCCGTGCGTCTACGTCACGCAACAACGACTCTTGAAAGTAAACCAATCTCGTCGCGCTCCTTTCGCTCAACTATGGCAAGAGCTGCTCTCGTATGACTTGATAGCACGATAGCTAGCAAGCGACTTACTTTTTCCGTGAATTCGTATTGTAGACACATTGAATTTCTTCGTTGCGTTTACAACTCTCATCCACATAAAAGTTATCTCTGACCGATATTTCTCCGGACTTAACTTTCATGGTATTTTAATTTGCAATTATTACTTAGATGTTTGGCAAATAACTAAAGATGACGTTTCTTTCTTCTTCGTTTCTACCAAAACACACTGTGTAATGCTTAATGTAGGTGTTTATCAAGACTTTCTGGTGTTATATCATCGGCAAAGTTGTCGTACCTGTCAGGATAACTTTTCCCTACTTTAAATCGTGATGGTCTCTCGTAATTGGGTTTTGGGTTCATTAGGGTGTTACAACCGTCAACTCATTATTTCCCTTTTTTATAACAATCGGTCGTGACGACACCTGATGAACCACAAAAAGAGGGAGTGCATCTATAAAACATTTTCCTCCTTTTTCCAGGGATTTTCAATTGCACTGAAGCATTTCTTTTCTTGCGTTTTTGTCTCGAGGATGTAATGCTGTGTTTGCTTTCAGATCATACAACGATGCTGCAGTTTCCTCCGATTATGCTGCTTATTTTCTGTGGACGATTTTGAAATGTTCTTCCTAAAATGCATTTTTTCTGGTGCGAATAAAGAGGGACTCATGGTGCATCCGCCGTTCATGCGCAGAATTTCGTTTAAGGTATTGTGGGTTGTCGTCACTACTGTCATCAGCCGTTTGACACTCACTACTGAATGGTCCTCCATCATTTTTCCATTACACTGTCGCCTAGGTCTT
The DNA here is from genome assembly GCF_021461395.2 of Schistocerca americana. Taxonomy (NCBI): domain Eukaryota; kingdom Metazoa; phylum Arthropoda; class Insecta; order Orthoptera; family Acrididae; genus Schistocerca; species Schistocerca americana. The sequence goes on along the minus strand of NC_060126.1, from coordinate 489,873,157 downwards.
TCCTTACTTCTTGGGATCTAGCAAGGAGCGTACATCATGCGATTATTTCTCCCCCTATTTAAGTATTTGAAAAGTTCTATTCGGGGAATTGAGAACAGATTTGATTATGTGGAGTCTCTCTGTCGGTCTCCTCCTTCAATTCTGAATTTGTCGTAGACTCTTCAAAATCCGACAAAGAAACATCAACAAGTTGAGCTCATAAATGTGGTTAAAACAAGCACACAATCAAGACATCAGCCCGTGCAGTCGATCCCATGCGGAAATTTGAGTCACAGCTTTGATAGTGCGCAGTTATGACCTTCTGAATGTACAGCTTTTAAACTTGTTTGTCACTCGCTCTTCCGTCGCAGCCGCCTGATGCCAGGGTGAGAAGTACTGTACAGCGGAGTGACAGCCAGAGCCCTCCTATTCACGGACGTCGAAGGCTAGGGAAGAGGAATGTAGAGATGGACACATCTTACGGTATGTTGATAATTTTTACTTATGGACCGTCTGACAGCAACTGAATAAAACACAAAATTGGTACCATACGCGTTTCGCCTTTATTTTCTGCAAGGCATCATCAGTGGCCTGGAATATGTACATATGTTTGCTATTTAATTTACATTTTTTTCACTCTGCCTACTGGTTATAAACAGTTCTGATGGTTGGTATTTCCTATTAAGTAGTACTGTTTTGAACTGTAATTACAGGTTACGTGGACAATTTCTTACATATTACGCTCCTGTTGCATTTTTGGTGTTGCTCTTCTTCTTATGAATGCCAATATGCGTTTTTTCCCACATTCCACAGCACTATGAACTGAACGGTTGTTTCAATGCAATGTTTTGGTTTCAGTTGCCGACTGTCAAATGTTTTTGCCAAAGATCGAATGTTATTGCCAAACTTTCGAGTGTAATTATTGAAGTATCCGTGATCTGTTTGTGTGTGCATTTGTGTGTGCGTTTGTGTGTGTGTGTGTGTGTGTGTGTGTTTATGTGTCCAGATGGTGAAGGGGGAAGAGTTTTTTTGTTTTATGATATAATTTCCTTTATTAAGTGTAGTAGGGAGCCTGTGCTGATGTGTGTTTGTTCATTTATGTATACTGCATCACAACTTTGACATTCAAGTTTATATATCCCTGATTGTAGGAATTTATCCCTCTTGATAGCTGGCTGGCTTAGGGGCGATTGGAGAGTTTGCCAAGGCTTATATGCTATTTTGAAGCCCTGTCTCTTTAGGTTGTTTGTAACTCTGTGTGGTAGTTTATGTGTGTAGGTCATGGTGTACCATCTGGTTCTTTTCTGTGTGGTGTTGTCATTGTGTGTGTTTGTTGAGTGTATTTGTAAGCTTTCAGCTTGTGAGTTCTCTTGTATTCTGGAAATGTTTTGTTTGTTTTGTATTTGTGTTTTTATTTTTTGATTGATCCTGTGTACCGCTTGTGTGTCATACCCGTTGTTCCTAGCTATTTCTATGATTGTACTCATTACTTGTTCATAGTTTCTCTTGCTGAGTGGGATTCTGTTTAATCTATGTAACATGTGTCTTAGTGCTGCAAGTTTCTGGTTGTGGGGGTGGTTGGATGTGGAATGTATTATTGTGTCTGTGGCTGTTGGTTTTCTAAAGATGTTAAATGTATGTTTGCCATTTTCTTTTTTTATTGTAATGTCAAGAAAATTTATTTGATTTTCTTGTTCTTTTTCAAGTGTGAATTCTATGTTCTGATGAGCTTTGTTTATTTCCGAATGGAGTTCATCTATTTTTTCACTTGGCTCATCTACCAGACAAATAATGTTATCCACGTATCAGTACCAATATATGATTTTGAAACTTTCATTAGTGGTTATCTTTTCAAATATCTGATTTTCTAGATGACTGATGCCAATGTTTGCTAGACGGTGCATAAGTAAAAATTATCAACATACCGTAATGTTACACGCAACTGAAGAAGACAGGACTACAAAAGTTGAAGACGGACACATATGCCCAAAGTATTAAAAATATTGTTCGAAAATAATTCAATTTACGTGAGCCATAGTAAGTAACATGAGTATGTAATATGTCATACTTACGCACATATACGTGCAATATTCGAGATGAAATTTTCACTCTACAGCGGAGAGTGCGCTGATATAAAATTTCCTGGCAGACAATTGTGTGACCGACCGAGACTCGAAATGGAACCTTTGCTTTCCGCGAAAGGCAGAGACCCCGAGTTTGACTCGGCTCGGCACAGAGTTTTAGTCCGCCAGGAGGTTCACGTGCAATATTATTTTAACAATATACTCCTACTGACAAACTGTAGCCACACATACGCCTCAAAATCAAAATGAGTGAATAGAAGAACCTGAAAAATTGCTATGCAACGGTGTTAATGAATTCAGACGTACAATTTAAGCATGCGAATCACGTTGAAAAATACCAAGTCATCCGCAAAAGTACTTCCTTTTAGCAGTACCAGCTTAAAGTCCAAAAAAACTACGATCAACAAAGATGTCGATAGCTAAACAGAACTACGCTACTTGTTCAATACACACACATTAGTTTCGTCCTTTACACTGCGTTTGTAAACAGAAACATAGAAATGTTCAAAGGAAAGAAGTCTGTGGCACCAGCTTCTCCTTCAACAGCTAACACAATGATAAAAGAATGTTACAAATGTCAGAATATTTTTTCACGAGCCTCTTGCTCACTCCACCGTACAGTACTTTGCGCTCGCGCACTTGGCGGCTGCATTGGGGCAGCGAAAACCTAAAGACTGTATATTCAGGTCATAGCTCCGTACTGTCGGAATTATGACGCAAATTTTTTCTACAGATGCGGCTGACATCTTGCTAGTGCGCTCCATTCTCCTTAATATTTAAGGTCAAGTTGCAAGATATTTCTTTGTAATTAAGGATTCAACATAGATATGCAGGACATAACAGCACCGAAATTTAATCCAGAATGTGTAATATATGGAAGTGCAGTTTCGAATCAGTTACAGTGGATAAAATTACGAAATTTCCGACTTACGTAAGTAATTTTTAACGTTCGTGACTGCTGATCTATGACATCGCCTTTTTTTAAAAGGATCTGTACACTTTGAAACGTCCCCTTAGAAAAATTATAAATGACTGTGCTTAAACTGCCACACAATATTTTTAGCGCAACGCAGTCTGACTTTCAATAATCCCTACAAAAGAATGGCCCAGACTAACATTAACCTATACCTTTCACAAATCACTTACCTCACAAAAATCTTCGTTACCCGAACTACTGCAATACAGCGAGCGCCACTACTGCCAGCTAAATAAATGATTCAAACTACTGAAGCCACTAACTACTGATAGGCATAGTTCGCAAATGAAAGATTTTGATAGAGAACAAACAATATATTTACCTTAATAGTGTTCAAAAGTCCTAATATATATAGCAGTTCATGACATCCATTCTCACAAATGTACTGTTTCTGATGGACACACGTCCAGATAACCCGCTCTCAAAACTCCGCCATTTCTCTCCCCACATCCACCACTGCTGGCGGCTCACCTCCAACTGCGCAACGCTACGCGCTGTTAACAGCCAACTGCCCAACACTACAATCGAATTCCAACAATGCAAACCAGCCACAGACTGCACACAGCACAGCCAGTGATTTTCATACAGAGCGCTACGTGACGTTACCAATATAAAAACCTAAACAGCCTACTCACAACTTCTTTCTGCGGAATTAAAAAAGGATGGCTCTGAGCACTATGGGACTTAACAGCTGTGGTCATCAGTCCCCCAAACTTAGAACTACTTAAATCTAACTAACTTAAGGACATCACACACATCCATGCCCGAGGCAGGATTCGAACCTGCGACCGTAGCGGTCACGGGGCTCCAGACTGAAGCGCCTAGAACCGCTCGGCCACACCGGCCGGCATTAAAAAAGGACCTTCGAAGAGGACTGCAACCAAATAACTTGAGTGGAGTTTGATTAAATACTAGCAACGTAACAGCATCACGAACTGCTGTCCCATCAGCTACAGCAATTTGTGCTCTACTGTATTAAATGTAAGCAAACATGTAAATCAGGTACGGTTCGTGTAGCGATCAGACAACTTGCTACTGAAACTGTTCAGACTTTTACAATCTATACGACAGTCGGAAAAGTGGATATGGATTTCGTTTATGGCAGATGTCGCCAAACCTGTAGAGAAACAGTGCGGCTGTTTTATGAGAATGGCTCTGATCGTGCCTAACGCTCAGGATCTGAGACAGTGCCATTGCAAGAAATACAATACACCAACAAAAGAGAGCAGGAACCTAGAAGGAAATGGAGATAGCATTTTAGCAGAGGTAACGCTCTGTAGTGCGGGTAGAATCAGCCAAAGGAGTACTACATTACAGCACCTTCAACTCTCTCCGCCTTTTCCTTCATCATTAGTTTCTTAGCAATGACTTTCAGAACCGGCGACAATTCTCCGAATGCAGAACACGAAAATTATAAAGTTACATACCACGGACAAATACATCTTCGCACCATTGGGTACTGGTCGACAAATGGCTCTGAGCACTATGGGACTCAACTGCTGAGGTCATTAGTCCCCTAGAACTTAGAACTAGTTAAACCTAACTAACCTAAGGACATCACAAACATCCATGCCCGGGGCAGGATTCGAACCTGCGACCGTAGAGGTCTTGCGGTTCCAGACTGCAGCGCCTTTAACCGTACGGCCACTTCGGCCGGCGGTACTGGTCGATTGAATATCCGTGTTGGTTGAAGGGAGTGGACAAACAATGACCTTGGTCTGTCAATTTGTAGTATGAGACATATTATTGACGGGTCTATAAAAAATTCAAAAATATATGCAGCAAACTAACTTTTATATTGAAGTGGTTGTTGAAAGTCATCCCACTGGATATGAGGTGATCGAAGTGGGACCGATGTTGCTTATATCCCGCTCATTTTAAAGTCAAAGGTGACACTTGTCTGATTTAAAAAAAAAATTATACGTGAATGAGAACCACGGCTAAGATAGGTTAACTTCTTTTCTGGCTGTCCCGCTAGTATTCCACTTCTTGTTAATCGATTTTAGTTATTATTATAGCATATTCTCAAAGATTTTGTTCCAGCCAATCTCATAGGTAGCTAAACATGTGCCCTTGAATAATTTGGCCCTGCTTCAGCTATAGTCCCTAGGAGACTTTACAGTTGTTGGTGGAGACCTTTCTCTTTTATAGTAATACCTACAATGAAGCACCAAAGAAACTAGTATAGGCATGCGTATTCAAATACAGAGAGATGTAAGCAAGAAGAATACGGCGTTGCGGTCGGCAACGCCTATATAAGACAACAAGTGTCTGGAGCAGTTGTTACATCGGCCACTGTTGCTACATTGGCAGGTTATCTAGATTTAAGTTGGTTTGAACGTGGTCTTATAGTCGGCGCACGAGCGATGGGACGCACCATATCAGAGGTAACGATGAAGTGGGGATTTTCCCGTACGACCATTTCACGAGTGTACCGTGAATATCAGTAATCCGGCAAAACATCAAAACTCCGACATCGCTACGGACGGAAAAAGGTTCTGCAAGAAAGGGACCAACGGCGACTGAACAGAATGGTTCAGTATGAGAGAGGTGCAATCCTTCCGCGAATTGATGCAGATTTCAGTGCTCGGGCATCAACAAGTGTTAGCGTGCGAACCATTCAACGAAACGTCATCGAGATGGGCTCTCGTAGCCGAAAGCAAACTCGTTTACCCGTGTACCTCCACGACACAAAGCCTTACGCCTCACCCGGCCATCAACAACGACATTGGTCTGTTGTTGCCTGGTCGGACGAGTCTCGTTTGAAATTGTATCGAGTGGATGGACGTGTACGGGTATGGAGACAACCTCACGAACCCATGGATCCTGCATGTCAGCAGGGGACTGTTCAAACTGAAGGACGCTCTGTAATGTTAAGGGGTATGTGCAGTTGGAGTGACATGGGACCCCTGATACGTCTAGGTACGACTCTGATAGGTGACACGTGACGTAAGCATCCTGTGTGAGCACCTGCATCCATTCATGTCCGTTGGGCATTGCGACGGACTTGCGCAATTCCAGCAGGACAATGCAACACCCCTCACTGCCAGAATTGATATAGAAAGGCTCCAGGAACACTCTTCTTAGTTTAAATACTTCTGATGCAACCAAATTCCACACACAGGAACATTATTAAGCACATCTTGGATGCCTTGCAACGTGCTGTTCAGAAGACATCCCCACCCCCTCGTACTCTTACGGATTTATGGACAGCACTGCAAGATTCATGGTGTCCATTCCCTTCAGCACTACTTCGGACATTAGTCGAGTCCATACCACGTCGTGTCGCGGCACTTGTGCGTGCTCTCGAGGACCCTACACGATATTGGGCATGTCTACCACTTTCTTTGGCTCTTCAGAGTGTTGCTGCAGACCCTCTTAACACGGCATTTGGAGGTCATTTGAGCGGTCGGTCGGGAAACAGAAAATGGCCAGCGCGCACCATGCTTTACACTTCTAGGCTTCTCTGTTGAGAAAATTGGAACAAAGTGTCTGCTAGGAGACAACGACAGTGTCTGAAGGGCTGAAAGGCCATATGCTGTAACATGGCCCTGTACTGCAGATGAAATCAAACGAGCGATATTGCCCATCGAGAAATTCGTTACAGCACGCAGAATGTGAACATTTCGAGCACTTCATATGGCACTCATAATAATATACAAAAGAAGGGACTTGATACGCGTGTTTGCTTACATCTGGAGCGGTAGGGACTTGTTACTCTGATGACGCGGCTGTGTTTTTCGGTTCTTTCCAATACCCACAGCAAAAAGCATACAGATCGTCTTTACAGCAGCAAAGCGTTTGTAAAAGAATTTTAATGCGAATCAGAAGTATGTTACACATCAGAAACATGGTGTTACAGATCAATAACTATTTCTCGCTCTGAGTCACGATTTATCTAGGGTGTGTCACATCTTCAAGTTCATAGCAGTAGTCGTATTCAGTTTTTAGGGCAGACAAGGCATATCAAACAGTCAGTCGAAGTGACAAATAGCATTCAACGTAATACTGTCAACACTGGCATTTGTTTCCCCAGTATTATACTCAGTTTTGGTGTGCACTGTATCAGAATATAAATTGGATTGTAACTCTTCATTCCCAGGCGATCTGTTGAGAGCTTGAGGTGTCGCGTATTCTGCCGTATACCAGCGTCATTCTTATGCGATATTTCGACAATGTAACTGTCATTTTCATCAGGTGCTAAGTGAAACTGCCTGAGGCAGTTGCAGTATCATGCAGGAACGAAACTGACATCCGGCAGGATACTCGGCACCTCAGAATGTTATCAGATATTAGGTTATTGTAATACTGTCTACTAACTATTGCATGAACCAAATGAAGTAGCTAAACAAAATTAAGATTAAGTCATAAAATCTTAATACTTTTTACGCTGTAAATACTGATAGCAGCCTACCTTGGCAAAGCAACTTATTTCACTACATATTAGACTTTACTAAACTGTGTTGCAAAAATTAAAATGCATTACGTTGAAAATGTTATACGTACAACATGGTAAATTCTTCAGTACGTAAGTACTGTTGCAATTATAGTATAAATTATCAGACAGTAATGTATGGCCATATACAGTCATTATTTCCGGAATAAGACATTAACTGTGTCATAGGCACGTATTAGAAAAATTAAAAATTTCGTACACTTACTCGGATTTTTAGCAGGCTTTGTTGCTAGAGCACCGAACTGTTATTACCTTGTGAGGTATGGCCTTTAGAAAAGATTGTTGTGTGTAATGCTCAACGTATAAATATGTTCATTAAACAGGGTATGTATACAGTGAGAAATATCTCAAATATATTGCCTGCAATGTGCTAGTAGTCTACAGCATTTACTTAATATCGTAGTTTTTAAAAAATACTATGCAAAAACATGCTGTCTCTCCATAGGCACTGCTAAAATATGTGCATAGTATTAATGTTACCGTAACAACTTCTATGTAATATTTTACAGTCAGGCATCAATATATTGTTTACTGAATAATACTTTATCTGTATGTGGTGCCTATTCATTCGGATATGGCTAAAAGCACGGGCATCAATTTGATCCAGCAGCCACTATGCATTAAAGCACAAAGGAATTACGGACTTTGCCTGAGAGTGAGCCTTGATTTAAATCAATGGGAAAGGTTGAAATTTTGTGCCACACGGCGTTTCGAACCCGGGTCTCTGGCTTACTACACACATGCAATGACCACTGTGCCATCTGGACACAATGGCCATCGCAAGTGCGCGGACTACCCTAGGACGCCCCCCAGTCAGACCCAACTTGTCAACTTATTCACACACTACTAAGGTAAAGCCCCTTGCCCATTATTCTCATTACTCGCGGCATTTCGCCAATTACTTACGATTTCGAGCCCAGTATGTATCTGCACTGCACTGTTTCCAATCACTTATCTATCTATTAAAGTGTAATTCTCGTCAATCTAGGTTGGTCAAAGGTATACAGGCTGTTCGGAAATTACCGTCACAAACTTCTAGGACTAATAGAGGGAATGAGTACATAATATTTTGAATAGGAACCCATGTCCGGAGACGTACCGTTTCGGTTCCACGATGGTTTCAGTTAAGGTGTGTAACGCAACCACCTCTACTGAGGGATAGAGAAAAGTCTTGGAGTTTCTTCTCCTGGCATGCAATAGGGTAGACAGGATGACGTGTACTACGTCAGACAGTCACCTGATGTCCCTTGGCATTTAATTTACGAGACTTTGTAACACCCGCTACCGATATATAATTTTCTTTAATTGTATGTAAATCTTTGTAATTTAATTGCTTTCTTTTTAATGAGTAAGAACATTGCTTCACTGTATGTGTACATTTAGGTAGAAGTCTGTTGACATTTTATTTTATTTATCTGTGTTTTACTGTGAAACTTATAAGCTCTTGGAAAAAGCCAAAGGAATTTTTATTTGCATCGACTAGCAACGATAATAGCAGTGCTTGGGCGTTGTAAAATCTTTGGGTAGGAGGTTGTTGCGCGAAGCGCGCGGAGAGAGGGAGACGGGTTCCAGCGCTTGTAGTGTGCGGAAGTGTGGTGTTAACGCTCTCGCAGTAGAGAGTACCATTTCGGCGGCATCATGTACGCGCGCTGGCCCGATGACTAGTAGCAGGAGGAAGGACAGTGGACGGGCGGAAGAGGCTGTATTAATTACAGTTGCCCGTTCCTGTAATTAGCCGTGGCCCCACAAGATGCTACCGTCTTCAACAACAGCAGCAGTTCGAGCAACGCAGATTCGTCGTCGGCTCCGAGTTTCGTCGCACCCAGAGCACTGAAGTAAGACTGATCATTGGTAGACAGCATTAACGGCTAACCCAGCAGTACAACTGAATGTGATTTGATTAATGAACTTTATTTAAATAACAATCAGTTAAATTCAGGGCGATTGTGTCCTCATCGCCCCCGGGCATTGTTACCAAGGAGGGCCCTTGTTCCCTTTTTTTCTTATATGCAAACCGAAGTTTGAGAATCTATCACTGGAAAAAATCCAAATCTAAGGAAAATGCACAAATTAAGAGTGCGGAAGTTTTATTTATTTTACATATAGCTTCGAGCACATGGCTGTTTGGTTTGGTACGTATTCTAGTATTTAATTCTGTTCAAGTCAGTAAAAAAGTCTCAGTTGTTCAGACAATAATATGAAATCCAATTTGAAAATTAAGTAACTGCAAAGTAAAAAGTGCTTGCCTTTCTCTAAATGTCTTTGATGACGTTATGCTGAGGTCTCTGAAAGTCATTGTTCACTTAACGAAGTTCAATACTAACATACAGTTTAAGTGGATATTTTCAAATCATTACTTTTTCAAAATTTAATGACAAACTTAATGTAAAAGTGACTTCTCAGTTTTCTTTATCGTTACATACTCACTTAAATGGCAAAATGGTTCAAATGGCTCTGAGCACTGTGGGACTCAACTACTGTGGTCATAAGTCCCCTAACTTAGAACTACCTAAACCTAACTAACCTAAGGACATCACACACATCCATGCCCGAGGCAGGATTCGAGCCTGCGACCGTAGCGGTCGTGCGGTTCCAGACTGTAGCGCCTTTAACCGCTCGGCCACTCCGGCCGGCTTCATTTAAAATTAGTGTCAAAAGACGTGACAACCTTCAGTTGCCACGTCAGTGTTTAATAATAAATGTTTTTCTTTCCCATCATCTTGTACAGGATTTTGGATGTAAATCTCCCTAGTGGGCTGGCGACCGTAATTATTTCCTTTTCGTTCATTAGTATAACTTTTGGATTCATGATCAGCGGTACCCCTTTTCTGTCCAGTGTTGTTCGTGAGTGAATGCACAAAATAACTTTCATTTTTTCAAATTGTAGCCCTGTTCGCTTTAATTACTTTTTTTATTTTTAGAAGACTTTTCTATCAGAAAGATCGGTTGTACACTTTCCCCCTACTTATCGGTATTACTTCTTCGGGAAAGATGGCTTTATCCAATTTCCATTCGGTATACACCCGATCCACGGTAATATTTTATCTCGCAAGCAGAATAGGCCGATTAGTAACGGGAAGATCGGCTAGCATGACTTCTGGCCGCTTCACTGGAAACTGAAGAAACGCCAGGTGGGATGGAGTGTATGTACCAGAAAATGATTCGTTGGTACAATGTCTGTAGAAACGTTGGTGGTCGCCACATCGAGCAGCTGTTGTAATGCATCAATACTGTTCTGTACGTACAGTATGCTGAGTTCTTTCTCTTTCTGGAAAAATATAAAAATGCAATGTTTAACTGTTAATACAAACAAATGTGCTGAAGTGATAAATGGGTGACACGGTACATTTCCTTTTGAATTGTTACCTAACAATCGTACTGTGTCATGCCTAATTCACTTCCTAAAGCAGAAGTGGGCGAGTTAAGCATCTGAACTGAAATCGTCGTAGAACGGAAACAGTACGTTCCCAGATATGGCTTCATATTCATAATATTATGTACTTACTCCTCTCTACAAGTTTTAGAAGTTTGTAACAGGAAATTCCGAACACCCTTTATGAGCACCGACTTGTAGGCAAGCGGTTAGTGTGATATTCGTATCTTTCCGACGTGCGTGCAGTAAATGCGGAAACTTGGACTATAGTGACGTTATTAACAAATGACTCCTAACATGACAGCGTGCTGTTAATCTTTTCTTGGTTGCCGAAGGACAAACACCGTTAGGCAGATATCGGAGAGTGAAGGTGTATGGGACAGCATATCTACTGTCAACCACCGTTGTGGAATGGTGTACTACGTTCCGTGCTGCTTCATAATAACTCACGTCTCCCTATGGCAAACGCAGTAACGCAGAGGTTACGCCAGCTCAGGTTCGAGACCCTCGAGCCTATACAGGGTGTTACAAAAGGGTACGGCCAAACTTTCAGGAAACATTCCTCACACAGAAATAAAGAAAAGATGTTGTGTGGACACGTGTCCGGAAACGCTTAATTTGAAGTCACGCTGGTTCGTTCTGTTGCTGTGTGTTTCCATTCCATGATTAATGTGATTTGAAGAGAAGTAATAAAATGAGCTCTAACATGGAAAGTAAGCGTTTCCGGACACATGTCCACATAACATATTCTCTTTCTTTGTGTGTCAGGAATGTTTCCTGCAAGTTTGGCCGTACCTTTTTGTAACACCCTGTATAAAACTCAAATGGCTCTTAGCACTATGGGACTTAACATCTGTGGTCATCAGTCCCCTGGAACTTATAACTACTTAAACCTAACTAACCTAATGACATCACACACATCCGTGCCCGAGGCAGGATTCGGACCTGCGACCGTAGCAGTCGCGCGGTAACACCCTGTATAGTCCCGACCTGTCCGCATGCGGTCGTCACACTTTCGGTCCCTTACAAAAGGGATGATCTGTTGGATGATTATGCGCACGGTCAGTTACGGACATCTTCACGTTGTTTGACCAAATGGTTATCTTCAACTTCGTGTGTCTGCGCGGTGATTTTCTCACTGCTCACGGTTATTTTGCCTGTTTGGCATACCGATTCTGGAGTGTGCGGCTTTCTAACAAACTTTGTCCGCCCCATACGACATACGATTAAGCTGATATTATATTTGAAACATTCCACTAAGTAATTAACATACAACATGAAGTGTCCTATTACTGTTGCTTGGGGTTCACAAAACACTAAGTCTATAGGTGAAGTAATGGAGGATAGTACGCTGTGTCCCCTCTGTTAGAAAAGTAGCAGTTCAGTCGCGAAAGGGGTTAGAGATGCCTTTAGAACGTACTTTCCTTATACGGCAGTGTGCTCCGAAATCATAAGCTTTCGCAGTGTCATAATTTTGTTTTTTCTACTTACAAAATTGAGAAAATCATGTGTCTTGCGTTTCCGATAATCAATAATTTTAGCATCCATTCCGATTTACATGAAGATTGTTATTCTGCTCTAGAAATATCACGATTCTCGGTCTCAGATTATGTTCTTCGAAACCGAAACGGGATTACATTGTGCTGTTTCGGGTGCAGTGAAATACTTACGACACACACGGTCATGTTACAGGCGGCGATTCGGAACCCTCTAGTGGGAGAGTGTTGCAAATATGTGCACGTGAAGAATAAAGTTGTAGAATGTTAAAAACATTTGTTTTCTAGAAATTCCTTAAGAGTTTTCACGTAAAGAATTCGGAGCAGTAACTTTCAGCATGCCCTAGTAATATGGAGAGTTTTCTGTACACGAGATTTTATTTCGGAAACTAAGCTTGCAATGTGTCTGAGTAACTTGCAATCCATTTATTTTACTGGTTTTCACATTCTGTATAGCACTGACATGGAAATTAAATGCGAAAACTATTTGGAAAATAAGGTCGTACAGTGCTCAAAAGGGCCATTCGTCTTGGCAATTACTGAGGGAAGCACGAAAATGAACAAATGGATTACGATACCGAAGTGAATGGAAGGTGCAGTTAAGACCGCAATGAAAATAAACTGGAGGTCGGTTGGACATTTGCCCGACGATTAGATGTTAAATTGACCAAGGGTGTTTGAAAGTTTCTAACTTCGGTTCTGAACTTAAATTCAGTACATGAAAGATATAACTTCAGCAAAATACGCTTAAAGGAACCTCTTTTTCGCAATATTTTGAATCACAAGTAATCATTAACAATCATATTGATTGATATTGACTCGGCTCTGTTACCGTGCTTTCAGAAAATAATGAATTAATTCATGATTGTAATCATTAACACTATGTACCCTTGGCTTAATTGAAACAGTGCTCTATATCCTGAGGTAATTATGAATCTCCACAAGTCCAGCAGCCTGCATATGTAGATCGTCTAGCCGTAACGCTGAGGGTCTCAGTGTCGAACCTACACGAGGCCCTCCCGGAGTCCACCTACCTAGCAGGTTGTGAACCACCCTAAATCGCATACGCACCAAGCACGGAAGGTGCCAGGACTTGGAACACATGTGGGAAATCGCTGAAAGTGCCAAGTGTGACTACGGACACAAGCGACAAACAGTACATCACATAGTCCCACAATGTCCTCAGCATACATGAGGTAGCTGAGGATGCAGTTTAGATATTCACTTATAACCGATTCTTGGAAATATTTAAAGAACTATCCTTTTTGTTACAATCATAAACTTAGAGTATCTATTCTGTTCATAAAAATTAATTTTTCTTTTATGTGTAATTCGTCCATTTATTTCTTTTACCTTATCTGTTCACATAAATAATATTGTCTTACCTTAAACAAAGATTTTACTAATCAGAAATGAATGTAATTTATTTTACCTGTACTTTATGTACTTCATATTGCCATTAACATCATTTCTGCTCAGTCGGAGTAATGTACCCTTGACGGCAAACGACATTAATAAAGAACAAAAATTGAAACACTTAAAAGTAGGAAATGATTTCATTGCGCAACGGAGATTAAAAAGGGTAGTTTGAATGAATAACTGAAAGAAGAGAATATTATGATTACACTCTATAACTTCTGGCACTACCTTTCGCGTGCTGTTGAGGATGTGATACCTCACCTCGCAAGCATAACGCTTATCCTCAAAAAAGAATATGAATTATGACAGTCATGTCGAACATAGTCTGGAACACCATGAAGTCTCAAATTCTCGCCAACAATGACTTAGCTCACTGGCTGTAATGAAAAGTGAAGAATTAAAAATATTCGTGCTAATGGCAGCCCTTTCTCGAATTATAATTCCGCTGAAGGCAGAATGCACGCAAGAATTCGAGTGAGCTTTCTGGAATGACTCTGGGGTGTGGATAAAAACTTTAGAAAATTTCCGTACTATTAATCACTGACTCAATAAGCAGTAGCTTACATTATTACATTAATCGTGTGATGGACATACGGTGTACGCTTTCACGAAACATGGAAATCAGGAGGCAACTCCATGCGGTCTAAAATACTCTGAGCTATATCATAAAGTGGGAAAGAATGCTATACTCTAATCTCATGGATGGGCAGCTGAAATGTCAATATTGTTCCACATCGAAGTATATTTCTCTCTTTGAACAGCGGATATCAAGTCTGAACAGTATTGAAAGTAAATTGATAGCCCTGAAAGCTTTTCAAACAAAATCTTAGCACATTCTTCGCTAGCAAACATATATCTAAATGTATGTACCACAAAAATAACTTCACTTTGCCAGCCAAAGAATGTAGTATGCTTAGCAGCTGAGAACATAATTACATCATGTCTTTGTACTACTTTATCAGTTTACAACTCAAGGAAAAATGAATAATTTGAAAGACGAATTTTAATCAAAAGGCATAGAAGTTGAGTCATTAAGACGTAGGTAACTGTCTCATTAGTGAGGAAGGATGGTTAGGTATTTTTTGAAGAAACGACAGGATAACGTGGGTGTGTGTTTGTGAAGCTCATAAGTCACGAAAACTTTATAGCAGGACTTTATCCACCACAGAAAATCCTACAGCAAGTCATTATCGAGTACTGGATGTGAAATAGAAATAATTACGTTAAAGTGTAAGAGTATAAAGAAGTTTCGTGTGAGCCTAGGAAACATTGCCAATGAGCAGAAAAATGATGTTAGACCAACCTCACACTTCTTGGTACATAAAAAGGTTTCCGCTGCTGTACGGAGTCTCTATAAACTATGGCCACTCCCAGTTTAGGGTTCGGTGACCCTCGGAGTTACAGCATCAGGCGATTATGCCGAAAGGTCGCCGACCACCGTAGCAGAAAACCTGTTATGCTCAGCGGACTGGACACTGGCCAGACTGCCTCACATATTAGCGGATGGAGAGAGGTGAGCAGACAAAGGATCGGACGGAACTGGTTCAAGAGCGCCCGTTGGCAGATTTCGTAAAATGAAACCACCTCTCGAAGCAAAAACCAGCTTACGTCGAGTTGTGTTGCGTATATGCAACGGGAAAATACCTCAGCCTAGCAGATACATAGCGTCGCCATCATCGGCATCATTATAGTAATCATGTTGTTCTTGTTCTTCACAAAAAAATGGTTCAAATGGCTCTGAGCACTATGAGACTCAACTGCTGAGGACATTAGTCCCCTAGAACTTAGAACTAGTTAAAGCTAACTAACCTAAGGACATCACAAACATCCATGCCCGACGCAGGATTCGAACCTGCGACCGTAGCGGGCTTGCGGTTCCAGACTGCAGCGCGTTTAACCGCACGGCCACTTCGGCCGGCTTGTTCTTCACAAGACTGGATAAGCTGCATATTGCAGCCTATCAGTCTATGTCTTTCGTGGTCGTTCCTCACGGTAACATCTGAGGGCATGTAAAAAAGAGCAAAGTTTATTACGAGTTAGTCATGCATATAAAATCTTTTTGGCCAGTATGTTTCAATACTTATTGATTTTTACTCCGTCATTGTATACGCGTAATTCTTTTCCACTATTCTCACCTTGTATGTAGTGTCTTTCGTAGAACACCTTAACACGTTGTACGAATTTCGTTTCTGTTAAGAGTATGTAACACGCCCTTGTCCTTCCAAACATATACACTGAAGTGCCAAAGGAAGTGGTATAGGCAAGCGGATTCAAATATAGAGATATATGAAGAGGCAGAGTAAGGTGCTGCGGTCGGCAATGCCTATGTGAGAAAATGGCTCTGAGCACTATGGGACTTAAATTCTGAGGTCATCAGTCCCCTAGAACTTAGAACTACTTAAACCTAACCAACCTAAATACATTAACACATCCATGCCCGAGGCAGGATTCGAACCTGCGACCGTAGCGGTCGTGCGGTTCCACACTGTAGCGCCTAGAACTTCTCGGCCACTCCCGCCGGCTGCCTACATGAGACAACAAGTGCCTGGCGCGGTTGTTCATCTACGTTTACACCTACATCATACTCCGCGGAGGGTACTTTCGGTACCACTTTCTGATCCCTCCAATCCTGTTCCACTCGCGAATAGTGCGTGGGAAGAATGATTGTCGGTAAACCTTTGTATTGGCTCTAATTTCTCGAATTTTCTCCTCGTGGTCAATACGAGAGATGTACTGTGTGGGGGGGAAGTAATATGTTGTCTGACTCCTCCTGAAAAGTGCCGTCCCGAAATTTCTGTATTAAATTTCCCCGTGATGCACAACGCCTCTCTTGTTGTCACGTCTGCCAGTGGAGTTTTTTTAGCATCTGTGTAACGCTCTCGTGCCAGCTAAACGATCCCGTGACGAAACGCGCCGCTCTTCGTTGGATCTTCTCTATCTCCTCTATCAGTCATACCTGATAGGGATCCCACATAGATAAACAATACTCAAGAATCGAGCGAAAAAGCGGCTTATAAGCCACTTCTTTTGTGGATGGGTTTTATTTCCTTAAGATTCCTCCGATGATTCTGAGTCTGGTGTTTGCTTTTCCCACTATCTGTTTGACCTTTCCACTTAAGGTCGCTCTGGATAGTTACGCCTAGATATTTTACGGCAGATGCTGTCTCCAGCTGTTTGTCATCAATAGTGTAGCTGTTCAGTAGTGCATTTCTTTTCCTGTGTGTGCACAATATGTTTTTACATCGGTTAGTGCTGCTACAGTGGCAAGTTATCAACATTAAAGTGAGTTTGAACGTGGTGTTACAGTCAGCGCACCACCAATGGGACACAGTATCTCCGAGGTAGCGATGAAGTGGTGATTTTGCCATAGAACCATTTCACGAGTCTACCGTGAATATCAGGAATCCGCTAAAACATCAAATCTCCGACGTCGGCGCGGCCGGAAAAAGATCTTGCAAGAACGGAACAAACGACGACTGATAAGAAACGTTCACGTGACAATAGCACAACCCTTCCACAAATTTCTGCATATTTCAATGCTGGGCCATCAACAAGTGCCAGCGTGCGAACCATTCAGCGAAATATCATCGATATGGGTTTTCAGAGCCGAAGGCCCACTCGTGTACCTCTGATAACTGCACGATACAAGGCTTTATGCCTCTCCTGGGCACGTCAACATTGACATTCGACTGTTCATGACTGGAGACATGTTGCCTGGTCGGAAGAGTCTCGTTCAAAATTGTATCGAGCAGATGGACGTGTACGGGTATGGAGACAGCCTCACGAATCTATGGGCCCTGCATGTCAGCATGGGACTGTTCAAAGTGGTGGACGCTCTGTAACAGTGCGGAACGTCTGTATACGACTCTGACAGGTGACACGTACGTAAGCGTCTGTGTCTGATCATCTGCATCCTTTCATGGCCATTGTGCATTCCGACGGACTTGGGCAATTCCAGCAGGACAATTCAACGCCCCACACGTCCAGAACTGCTACAGAGTGGTTCCAGGAACACTCTTCTGAGTTTAAACACTTCCTCTGTTCACCAAAGTGTCCAGACATGATTGTTATTGAGCCTATCTGGGATGCCTTGCAACGTGTTATTCAGAAGAGATCTCGTACTCTCACGGATTTATGCGGGATTCATGGTGTCAGTTCCCTCCAGCACTATTTCAGACATTAGCTGAGTGAATGCGACATCGTGTTGCGGCACTTCTGCGTGCTCGTGGGGGCCCTACACGATATTAGGAAGGTGTGCCAGTTTCTTTGTCTCTTTAGTGTAGATCACGTTCAGAGGGAGCCACAGAAACATGATGTGTTGTATCTTTCACTTCAGTAGTGAGGCCAAATTGATTGATTAACAACAGAACCACTGCGAAACTATTTTATTGATACTTTCACGTCACAAAGTTCAACATCAATTGCCACCAAATAGCAGCTTAAGGTCAAAGATACTTTTCTGCAAACATTTATAAGAAGGGCATTACAGAAAGTGATTCGAAGATTAAAAAAAGATTGTGCAAGTCAACAGTCAACGGAAGTTCACACAAGACAGAACGGAAGTGACGCTGCCGTCCTACCTGTAGACTGCTTCAATGTTGACACAGCAAGTTGTATCGTACATTATTTATACACATGAATAAGTTTTACTGTACTATATTACGATCACAGAGATCAAGTTACATCAGTACTCCCTGCTTGCTGACGATGGTTTTTATGTAGAGAGGTGTATCGTCGTTGGACAAACACTGCGTGGTGTAAGAAAGACGTTGACAAAATTTTCATTTGGTGTAATGGAAAGGCCGATCGAAATGTGCATAAATGTAACATAACGCCAGTAACAAAGTACTGTGAACGCTGCGTTGACAATCAATAACCGTGTTCCATTAATAAAGAACTCGCAAAGTGCGATTGTGGTTCCAAATCAGCTGTAGAATATTTCCGAATAAATAAACATTTGTGCCCAAGCGGGACTTGAACCAGTATTTCTCGCTGATCCCGAGCGGTCGCCTCAACCACGTTTTCATTAGAAAATCATGTTTCGCCATTTGTTTATTAAAAACTCCATTTGACACTTAAAGACCTTAAATAAAAGTAAGAAACAAGAGAAAATCACGAGAAACGGAATGTAAACAGCAGACTCGTCGAGCACTATAATTCGACGATATCCATTTCCTTTTTTGGTTCATTTTTTTGTCTACCCCTCTTCGACGGACACCTGTCCTGTGTATATGCTAAGAAAAAACGCCGTTCTTTTCAGTTACCTTGATCTAAGTAGTTTTCGTCACCCGTTAAAACTGTCGTAGCGAGAGGGGGGCGTGGATGCCACGGCCGCCAATGGCGACCCCTGCCCGCCGTGCCCCTGCCCTCCTCTTCACGACTCCATATTTATATATTTGCAACCGCTCTCGAAGTCGGGAAATCCTGGTTCGAGTCCCGGTCTGGCACAAATTTTCATTTATTCGGAAATATACTGCAGCTGATGAACCATAATGTCCTCTGATAAAGAATATAGATGCGTCATGATAGGCCCAATGCGTTTTGTTCGTCATTTCACACACAATGGCTACATCCTAATTATCAGGGGATTCCTGTAACAAAGATAAAGAATCCAACAGCAAGCGATTACTAAAATCAGTGAAAACAGATTGGATAGACTATGTGATCAAAAGTATCCGGACACCTGGCTGAAAATGACTTGCAAGTTCGTGGCACCCTCCATCAGTAATACTGGAATTCAATATGGCCCACCCTTAGCCTTGATGACAGCTTCCACTCTCGCAGGCTCTCGCTTCAATCAGGTACGGGGAGGTTTCTTGGGGAATGGCAGTCCATTCTTCACGGAGTGCTGCACTGAGGAGAGGTATCTATGTAGGTCGGTGAGGACTGGCACGAAGTCGGCGTTCCAAAACATCCCAAAGGCGTTCCATAGGATTCAGACCAGGACTCTGTACAGGCCAGTCAATTATTGTCGTGTATCCACTCCGCCACAGTCCGTGCATTATGAACAGGTGCTCTATCGTCATGAAATATGCAATAGCCATCCCCGAATTGCTGTTAAACAGTGGGAAGCATGAAGGTGTTTAAAACATCAATGTAGACCTGTGCTGTGATAGTGTAACGCAAAACAACAAGGGGTGCAAGCCGCCTCCATGAAAAACACTACCCCACCATAACACCACTGTTGGCATTACACACACTAGTAGATGACGTTCACCGGGCATCCGCCACACCCACAGCCTGCCATCGGATCACCACGTTGTATACCGTGATTCGTCTCTCCACGCAACTTTTTTCAACTGTTATATCGTCCAATATTTACGCTCCTTATACCAAGCGAGGTATTTACCATCGTGAAATGTGGCTTATGAGTAGCTGATCGACCATGAAATCCAAGTTTTATCACCTCCCACCCGACTGTCAATGTACTTGCAGTGGATCCTGATGTAATTCGGAATACCTGTGTCATGGTCTGGACAGATGTCTGCCTATTACACATTACTATCCTCTTCAACTGTCGGCTGTCTCTATCAGTCAACAGACGAGGTCGGCCTATACGCTTTTGTGCTGTTCGTGACCCTTCACATTGCCACTTCACTATCAGATCGGAAACAGTGGACCTAGGGATGTTTAGGAGTTTGGATATCTCGCGTGAAGTCGTATGATAGAAGTGACACCCAATCACCTAATCACTTTCGAAGTCTATGGCACGGAGTGCCACATTCTGCTTTCTCACGATGTTTAATGACTACCACGGTCGCTGATATGGTGTACCTGGCAGTAGGGGACAGCACCTAATATCAAAAACGTATGTTTTGGAAGGTATCCGGATACTTATGATCACATAGTGTATGTCACAAATGGTTCAAATGGCTCTGAGCACTATGGGACTTAAATTCTGAGGTCATCAGTACCCTAGAACTTAGATCTACTTAAACCTAACTAACCTAAGAACATCGCACACACCCATGCCCGAGGCAGGATTCGAACCTGCGACCGTAGCGGTCGCGTGGTTCCAGACTGTAGCGCCTAGAACCGCTCGGCCACCACGGCCGGCTGCGTATGTCACATCCCGTATGTATTTAGGATAAATACTAAGAAGTGAATGGAAATGGGACCATCACGTAAAATCTGTGTTAGAGAAGGTGACTGGAGGACTTAAAGATGTTCGTAGTGTTCTAGCACAGGAAGCTGTCTGTAAAGGTAACTGCACAAAATAAAGCTAGTATGTTCAGTTCTGGAGTATAGTTCCAGCGTTTGGCGCCTTTACCAGGTAGGTTTAAGGTAGCTATCAAATGAATTCAGGGATGCGCTGCTAGAATCTTAGCAGGTAGCTGTACCGAAAATAAAAGTATAATGCTCTCGGGAAACTCATATGGGAAAGACGATCTTCTTTCGACCTTCTTCTCGCGAAACACTGTCGTGTAAATTTAGAGAACCCATATTCTAAGGGTATGTGAGGGCACTCAGCGGGTAATTCAGTATGTGAAGGGAGATAATCGTATAATAATCCGCGAGGATTAATAAGCCGTAATAGGGGAATAAAGACTTGGCCGTAGGAACGAGAGAAGAGGAAAGGTAACTGCGTTCGGCAATAAATTTCAGGTAGTAGTAGCGAAAACAACTGTTCAGAAATCACCAGAGGAGGAGATGTACTTGGCCAGGAGACACAGGAAGATTCCAGTATAATTTTATAGTGGTCAGATAGAGATTTCGAAATCAGATGTTGGATTGTATAATGCACCCAGAGACAATTACATACTCTGATCATAAGTTAGTAAAATTTAAAAAGTAGACTGAAGTTTCAGAGAATCGTCCGGAAGAATCAATGAAGAACAAATGAGGTACTTACATATAAATTATGATGAGATGCGTTTGAAGTTCTGCAACACTGTAGATACTGCGATACTGAATACCACAGTTGGCATTTCACCTGAAGAGGAATGGAAATCCATAAAAGGACAGTAATAGAAGTTGGACACACAAACATAAGTACAAGGAAGCTAACTGCAAAGAAATTTTGCGTAACAGAAGACTTACATCTATTGATCGACAGAAGAAGGAAGTACAAAAATGTTCTTCGAAAGACAACATGGAGTAACATATATGTCACCTAGGAATCAAGTGAATAGGTAGTGCGGGGAATTCAAGGCGAAACAGCTGCAGGAAAATGCGAAGAAATATTTTAAGGAAAGGGCGTCCTTAGGACTGTTTCGGCGTATAGAAAATTTACGGTAACCTTCAGTGAAATTAAAAGGTAGGGCGGGAATATTAATAGTGCAATGGGAATTGCACTATTAAATTCAGATGAGAGAGAGAAGATATATGAAAAACACTGAAGGCCTCTAGTTAGCGAAGGAGCTATCTGATGTCGTGATGGAAGAAGAAATGGGAGTCGATAGGGACGACATAGGGGATTCAGAGTTAAAATTTAGTAAAGCATGGAAGACTTGCAATCAAATAAGGCACAAGGAATAGATAAATTTATTAGGAGTTTCTAAAATAATAGTATTAAGTGGCAACCAGACAAGGATTCACGTTGGCGGGTAGAATCTATAAGACTGTAGAGATTCCATGAGACGTTCGGGAAGATATCAACCACACTGTCCCGAAGACATCAAGAGCGGATAAGTGCGACAACTATCGCCCACCTGCTTAACATCTGACAATAATAAGGCACAGAAGAATGGAGAAGAAAACTGAAGCTCTGTTAGTCTGTGATGAGTTCGGCTTTCGAGAAGGTATAGGCACCGGAGAGGCGGTGTTGACGTTGCACTTGATAATGGAAGCAAGATACAAAAAAATCGAGACACGTTCATAGGATTCGTAGAGTTAGAAAAAGCACTCGTCGATGACAAGCTAAGAACGATGTTCTAAATAGGAAATAGAGAAAAGCTACAGGTGGAGACGGGTAACACACAAATCTAAGAGAATCAAGAGGGAACAGTAAGACTTGGAAGACTAAGAACGAAGTGCTTGGAATAAAAGGAGTGTAAGAGACGGATATAGTCTTTCGTCAATGTTGTTCAATCTATACCTCGAAGAAGCACTGGTGGAACTAAAAGAAAGGTAAAGCAATGTGATCAAAATTCAGGATAAAAGAGAATCAATACCATTCGGTAATGACGTTGACATCCCCAATGAAAGTGAGGAAAGAGTAGAAGACCCCTTGAATGGAATGAACAGTGTAATGAGTACAGCTATGGACTGAAAGCAAATTTATGAAAACCGAAAGCAGTTAGGAGTAACAGAAGTGAGTTTATCGATAAACTGAACACCTAAATTGATGACCACGAAGTAGATGCAGAGAAGGGATTCCGATATCCTGCAAGTAACACATTACGAACAAAGGAAAATAATGTAATAAGTAGACTTGCACAGGCGGGAAGAGCATGCTTGGACAAAGTATATTTACTAATATTTAAGATAGGTCTCAATCTGATCAAGAATTTTCGGAGAAAGAAGGTTTGGGGCCCAGCGTTGTATGGAAGTGTATCACGGTCTGAGAGAAACCCGGAATGGCAGGTAACGGAAGCGTTTGGCATGCGTTGCTATAGAACAATGTTGAAAATTTGACGGACTGATGAGATAAGAAATGAACGGTTTCTCAGCAGAATCGATGAAAAAAAAAAAAAACGTATGGAAGTCACTGACGAGAAGAAGGGGTGCGATGATAGGAAATGTGGTAAGATATCAGGGAATAACTTTCGTAGTATTAGAGGGACCTGTATCGGGTGAAATCTGTAGAGAAAGAGAGAGTTTGGAAAGGATCAAACAATTTAGAACGTAGCGTTCAGTGCTATTCTGAGAGGCAGAGGCTGACAAGAGAAAAAACTGTGGCGGACCCTATCTAAGAGGCTTGTGAGAAACTTCCGCTGCCACTACCGTATACCACACGTAGGGATAGCGAAAATTAGAAAATGAATGATATTAGAGTGCATACGACGGCATGTAGATGAAAGGTCGGAGGGTGCCCAAGGATAAAGGAACAACTAAACGGGCAGGGAAAAGGTTCAGGCCATTTATAACAAGTCACTTGTAACTTCCCAAGAGTCCAACAATCTTTTACTGCATAGATACCAATAACACCAATGAAATACAAATGACAATAGGTGCTAACAATGAATGTAATTAAGAAGGCGCAACCAGTGAGTGACAACAGTTAGAGCAAGCAACAAATTTAAAATGTTAGCAACAGCTAAGATTTCAGTAAAGAATAAGATAACAAATTTAGGAAAGGTATTCAGGGAATTACTCAAATATTTCTTCAGTGAAACCAATTGATGATTGATTACTTAATGTAAACGAATAAGATGCATCAGTTTAGGAAGAACTAACAAGCAAGCAGTACAATCAAATAAAACTCAAACACGCGGTTAGCACTGGCAAACAATGACAGCAGTAATGCTAAATGATACAATTCCAACATTTGGCCGCCCTTAGCGGGTGCTTGACAATAATGAATATAGTTTATAAGAAGTGTAGTAACACGAAATTTCACAAGTCTGATATCTGATGAGCTGAGACCAGTTAAGTAGTAATATTTTATGCAACGAGCAAAGGAACCATTCTCAACGCTAATATCCACTATTTGA
The DNA here is from genome assembly GCF_021461395.2 of Schistocerca americana. Classification (NCBI taxonomy): domain Eukaryota; kingdom Metazoa; phylum Arthropoda; class Insecta; order Orthoptera; family Acrididae; genus Schistocerca; species Schistocerca americana. Next base: position 489,848,779 of record NC_060126.1, on the reverse strand, counting down.
TCAATCAGAGAAGCCCCCTGGGCATAATCAAGGTACTGACGTGGAAAAATAATAAAACAACATTTAGCAATTGAGTATTATACTTACGTTAAAACCAAACTTCAGACACGGAAAACATGGAAGGGGCACGCACGGTCGGTCAAATTTAGAATAATGGGCGCTACTGTTTAAATTAGCGCCCAATTACTTAGAGATAGAAAGTCAATTTATGTGGGCTGCCGTAGCGAGCCGGGAGACGACGACGTCCCAGAGGCTACGGTGAGACGGGAAGCACGCACGTACACAGCCGACGCGGACAGGCTACGCTCGATGAACAAGCGGGGAACAGGTAACACCTGCCCCCAAACGCTACGAACAGCTCGGAAAGCCGACAGCAACCAGGCAGACATATAATTAATGCATAAATATCATAGAACATATAAAAATGTTGGAACACGTGAGGCGATACTGACCCTACGACTTATCTTTGAAAATAGATTAAGGAAAGGCAAAACCTACGTTTCTAGCATTTGTAGACTTAGAGACAAAAACGTTCGCTCACACTTCCAAGACATACTGTCTGAACAACTTAACAAAGCTCTAGCAACCACAGATGACGTCGAACAAGAATGGACCACATTAAAGAACATCATCAAAGAAACTGCTGAGAATGTTGTTGGTTGTAGTGCACGGAAAAGAAGTGACTGGTTTGATGACAACCACGGAGAAATCCAAGCCATCATCAATGCAAAGCGGGATGCTTACCTATCCCTTGCTCAAGATCCATCCTGCGCAGAAAAGAAAGCACACTTTCAAGAACTCAAGCAGAAATGTCAAAGTGAAATACGAGTAATCAAGAACAAATGGTGGCAACAGAAAGCCACAGAACTCCAAAATCTTTCTGATGCAAGGAACCTGCGTGGCTTTTACGCTGGTATTAAAGAGCTGTATGGACCTATCCGCTCCTCATCAGGAGCACTGAAAGCTGCTGACAACTCCACCATTCTTACTGAAAGTCAGGACATCTTAAATCGTTGGAAAGAGCACTTCAGCTCACTGTTAAACAGCCCTTCTACTGCCGCTGGAGATTTTCTCAAAAATGTCCCACAGCACCCTCCAAAACCCTGGCTGGCTGATCCTCCAACTTTTCAAGAATTTTGCAAGGCACTCAAGAGTGTGAAACCTGGGAAGGCTCCTGGACCTGACAGCATCCCGATGGAGCTTATTGAGGGTGGCGGCTTGCCTCTAAAAACTAGACTCTTCTCACTTATTATATTAATGTGGGAAACCCGCAAGGTACCAGCTGACTTGAAGAACTCCACAATTGTCACCATCTTCAAAAAGGGCGACAGAAGCGTCTGTGGTAACTACCGGGGAATATCTCTACTCTCTGTCACTGTAAAAATTTTTGCAAGAAGCCTTTTAAATCGCCTCCAGACACTTTCAGAGACTATACTACCTGAGTCTCAATACGGGTTTCGACCTTCAAGAGGGACAATTGACATGATCTTCTGTGCACGACAACTACAGGAGAAGTGCAGAGAACAGCAAAAGCCTTTACTACTTGTTTTCTACGATCTAGAAAAGGCCTTTGATGCAGTTCCCAGAGAAGCCATGTGGATGGTCTTAAAACGCTTCGGCTGCCCTGAACATTTTGTTGACCTGATTGAAGCTCTCCACGTTGATATGATTGCACAGGTCCTCTGCCAGAATGAAATGACTGGTGAATTCCCAATAACAAGTGGGCTTAAACATGGATGCGTTCTTGCACCTACATTGTTTGCATTGTATCTGGCAGCTATGCTTTACGAGACAACCGTAAACAATGCAGGAATAGAACTAAAGTACAGGTTTGATGGAGGATTATTCAACCAGTCCAGACTCCATTCAAAACCTGCAGAGTTGCAGCTGTCAGTTGATTCCTTCAGCAGGGCGTACGAACGATTTGGTCTCTCCATCAATATTCCAAAGACAAAGGTGATGGCGCAGCCAAATCCTATCTCCTCCGTTCCTGACTTCAGCATATCCATCTATGATACACTCTTGGAACAAGTGGACCATTTCCTCTACCTGGGAAGCATACTGTCATCCAACTGCTCATCTGGAAAAGATGTGGAGAATAGATTACGTGCTGCACATGTAGCATTTGGTCGTCTTACAAAGCGTGTCTTCCTGAATAAAGACCTAACACTATACACCAAACTGATGGTGTACAAAGCTGTAGTCATTTCCACCCTGCTATATGGTTGCGAAACCTGGACGTTATATCGCTGCGATCTGAAGAAACTAGAACGCTTCAACCAACAGAAGCTAAGATATATCATGAATCTGAAATGGGATGACTTCATATCCAACACGGCTGTTCTAGAGAAAGCAAAAATGCATAGCATGGAAGCTCTTATCATTGGGCATCAACTCAGATGGGTCGGACATGTCCAGCGGATGAAAAATGACAGAATTCCACGCCAAATGCTGTACAGCGAAGTGAGCACAGGTAAAAGGCCACGAGGTGCCCCTCTCAAACGTTATAAGGATCAGTACAAGAAAAATCTGAAAAACTTGAACATCGATCCGAGTAACTGGTCCACAATAGCAGAAGACCGAAGTCGCTGGCGCTCAGTTACCTCAAATGCTCTTCAAAACTTTGAGCTGGAACGTCGAAGAATGGAGAATGACAAACGCCAGAGGCGTAAACTCCTCCAGGCTCAGCCACGTCCTCCACCTTCCATCAGCTGTAATGTCTGTGGCCGCCTGTTCCACGCTAGGATTGGATTGCTAAGCCATCAACGACACTTCCACGCCTGAACCGTGACGAAGGAAATCTCAGGAGAGAAATGAAAACTCGGTTACGAGTATCAGCCGACGACGACGACGAGACTTAGAGAAAGCTTTCGACAATGTTGACTGGAATACTCTCTTTTGAATCCTGAAGGTGGCAGGGGTCAAATACAGAGCGAGAATGGCTATTTACAATTTGTACAGAAACCAGATGGCAGTTATAAGAGTCGAGGGACATGAAAGGGAAGCAGTGGTTGGGAAGGGAGTGAGACAGGGTGTAGCCTCTCCCCGATGTTATTCAATCTGTATATTGAGCAAGCAGTAAAGGAAACAAAAGAAAAATTCGGAGTAGGTACTAAAATCCATGATCAAGAAATAAAAACTGAGGTTCGCCGATGACATTGTAATTCTATCAGAAACAGCAAAGGACTTGGATGAGCAGTTGAACGGAATATACAGTGCCTTGAAACGAGGATTTGAGACAAAAATAAACAAAAGCAAAACGAGGATAATGGAATGTAGTCGAATTAAGTCGGATGATGCTGAGGGAATTAGATTAGGAAATGAGACACTTAAAGTAGTAAAGGAGTTTTGCTATTTGGTGAGCAAAATAACTGATGATGGTCAAAGAAGAGAGGATATAAAATGTAGACTGGCAATGGGAAGGAAAGCGATTCTGAAGAAGGGAAATTTGTTAACATCGACTATAGATTTAAATGTCAGGATATCGTTTCTCAAAGTATTTGTATGGAGTGTAGCCATGTATGGAAGTGAAATATGGATGATAAACAGTTTAGAGAAGAAGAGAATAGAAGGTTTCGAAATGTGGTGCCACAGAAGAACGCTGAAGATTAGATGGGTAGATTACACAACTAATGAGGAGGTATTGATTAGAATTAGGGAGAAAAGGAATTTGTGGCACAACTTGACTAGAAGAAGGGATCGGTTGATAGGACATGTTCTAAGGCATCAAAGGATCACCAATTTAATATTGGAGGGCAGCGTGGAGGGTAAAAATCGTAGAGGAAGACCAAGAGATGAATACACTAAGCACATTCAGAAGGATGTAGGTTGCAGTAGGCATTGGGAGATGAAGAAGCTTGCACAGGGTAGAGTAGCATGGAGAGCTGCATCAAACCAGTCTCAGGACTGAAGACCACAACAATATAAAAATGCTCAATCCAAGCCATGTAACTCAATGTGAGCGCGTGCCGCAGCCCCAGCTAAACCTTAGGTATTACAAGAAGAGTATTACAGTAAAAATTACTAAGAGGATTAACCGGTTAATGTTACAATAAATTATAACAACAAGTTACTGTAATAAGTAAGAAATCACAGGTCTACTCCAACACATTAACTTAAGTGACTTAAGAGGTACCAGGCAGATCTTGAGGGCTAATACTCAAACAATTATACCAGTAACTATACTAAGGATAATTTTTTTTTTGAAAGGCGCAAAATTTCACCACAGTTATGGAACGTAATTACCCAAATGAGCCAATATTCACTGGGCCGCAAGCGTTTACTTACCACGGCCGTAAGCAATTTTATAGTCGTTACATCAGTCAGGGAAGCACAACTTCCAATACAAATAAGACTCAGTTTGGACAAATGGGGATTTCAGGACAGAATGACCACATAAGCAGACGTTAAACAAGTTGCAGTTGAAAGAAATTTTAAAACGCATCAAATATGGCACTCGGATAATTTCAAACAGAGGCACAAGCAAGTAAATTTAATACTTGAGACAGAGTGATGGAGAACCACAGGCAGTCCAGTGTAGCGGGGCCAAAATTAACACAGCAGCACATATGTCAATCGCCGGCCCGTGTGGCCGAACGGATCTAGCCACTTCAGTCTGGAACCGCGTGACCGCTACGGTCGCAGGTTCGAATCCTCCCTCGGGCATGGATGTGTGTGATGTCCTTAGGTTAGTTAGGTTTAAGTAGTTCTAAGTTCTAGGGGACTGATGACTTCAGATGTTAAGTCCCATAGTGCTTGGAGCCATACGAGCATATGTCAATCAAGTAAGGAGTACCTTAGCCCAAAGGACAGAACAGGCGGCACCAGAAAATGAACAGCACTCCAACACCCGCATTAGTAACTGTGCCTCCTAAATCCAGGAGCCGGCCGAAGTGTCCGCGCGGTTCTGGCGCTGCAGTCTGGAACCGCGAGACCGCTACGGTCGCAGGTTCGAATCCTGCCTCGGGCATGGATGTGTGTAATGTCCTTAGGTTAGTTAGGTTTAACTAGTTCTAAGTTCTAGGGGACTAATGACCTCAGCAGTTGAGTCCCATAGTGCTCAGAGCCATATATATAAATCCAGGAAAATCCGGTTGCGTCGACATTAGGCCCAATAATTTCCTACCGTCAACAATCCGTCCCACGAAACTAAAAGCAAAGAGTCAAGATGCCACCGAAGTGCCACGAGGCTACTAGACAGAGGGTCCTCGCCCGTAGGCGAAGATCTAAGAACACAGAAAGAGGCGGTGTGGCTCAAAAGATAGTCATTCTTTCCTTGATCAGTACACGAATCGAATAAGACGGATAATGGAAATTGTTTCAAATTACCCTCCATCAAAATTGGTTTGAAGTACCAACTGCCATGAACTTTACAGGGACTGGTAGGATACATTTGTTGATGTAGAAACCAGACGAGCTTCTGGAAGACACGGTGTTGCATGAGCCTAAGGCACTATGCTACCCGCTAAACATAGTGTCGCAGCCCGAGAGAACTGCGGCCGTCAGTAAAGGAATATTTACGGCCCACGGAACGTCGCGTCCTCGCTTGTAGAATGTAAAGCAGGCAAGAACACCGCCTCTCTTGCGTTTCTTTACACTGCTTTCATTTATCGCAAGATACGTTAATTCCTTGAACTCTATCTTATTTTATACTGAACGGTTGAGGAAAAACTAAGCGACGCATATCAAGGGCGTCTGGAGCACCAGCACTCTGTTCTTTAGCCATTAAGGTCTGTTATCTATACTCGGAGTTTTTGTAGCTCATTATGTGTAATTAACAATACATCATTGTTTCACATAGAACTTATGTCTACAAACCCATTAAAAGAAAAGGGTTTAAAATATTAATCTATACAGTTTCCTGGAATCATTAAATTTTTTTGGTGTCAGAAGTGAAAAGTGGCTGTGTTTTTCACTCGCAGGTGGCGGCTCATTACAGATGTTTTAGGTTCTGAACGATTTTCGTTTTTGCCGGCACGGTAGCTCAGCGTGTTCGGACAGAGAGCTGGTTGGTCTCCCGCAACAACCAAAGACAAGGATCAAAAACAAACAAAATGCAAAAAAACAAAGAAAAGGGCCCGCGCTCGATTCCCGGGTGGGTCGGAGATTTTCTCCGCTCAGGGACTGGGTGTTTTGTTGTCCTAATCATGAACATCTCATCCCCATCGACTAGTAAGTCGCCGAAGTGGCGTCAAATCGAAAGACTTGCACCCGGCGAACGGTCTACCCGACCCGAGGCCCTAGTGTCACGACATTTATTTACAACGGTCTCTTCACATATTTATTTTCTAAAATAATTTTTGAAGAATTTTGCAGCTAGGTAAGATTGTCCTGTTTCCTGGTGACGATGAGTCTTATTTCTTAGAGCTAATGGAAATGGAAAGTTGCCTGCTTGTTTTTCCCTACGACAAAGTAATAATATTTCTTGAACGATTCTGAAAAAACACGGCTTCGTTCGATAGCGGATGTACTTTTATCATTAGTTACACTCAAGACTGATCACTTCCAAAAAGGTAAAATCAAATCTCTTGCACTTCTAAATACTTGCCTCTTGCGCTGAACAACTGAAAATAATCCGTAGTGCACGAAACGGGGCAAAAGCCAAACATTGAAAACGTTAACTAAGATGGAACTTCAGAATGTGGTGTGAATTTCTAAACTAAGGCCAATCTTCTCCACAAATTATAAATACTTGAAGCCTTGGTAATGATTAAAAACAATGTGAGTTATGCTAAATTTAAAATATATGAGGAATAAAAAAAATTGTAATTATGATTTAAAGTTGGAAATGATGAGGTCTGCTAAAGAAGTTGCTAACCCACAGATGAGTCACTTTGAGATGTTGCACGTTAGATGTCAGTTAAATTAAAAGACAATAACATAAATGGTAAAAAATATTTTTTGCAGTAGACTGTTGTATCTAGTGGTATGAATGAAAAGATTTGTTACCATCATGCGATGCATTGTAAAACATAACAGATCCCATAATCACGCTAGTACTTGCTAAATTGAGGTTTAGCACATTTTTTCTCTCACTCATTCTGTTTCTACACATCAAATTATACACTTGCGTTTCATTTGATCTCTTATCCAACAACAATAAAAATGTATGTGTGGTATAATTTCATTTCCCTTTAGAAATGAGTTTTGGTCCTATATGGATTGGATTTCGAGACTGACAATTGTAAATGTATACTACCCTCAACGAAAGTGAAGAAGAACGACAGCATCTGTTGACTGGAATGAGTAGTCTAATAACTCTACAGTATGAACTGGAAATAAACCAGAAAAGACAGAAGCAGGATGAAGTAGAAGAAATGAGAATAGCGAGTAACTTAACATCAGAATTGGTGATGAGGAAACAGACGAAGTTGAAAAATTCTGGTTTCCTGGAAGCTAAGTAACCCATGACGGACGATGAAAGGAGGCCAAGAGAAGTCTACTGGTATCAAATGCAGGCCTTACTTTGAGTATGAAATTTCTAAGAATTTAAATTTGGAGCACAGCATTATATGGTAGTGAATCAATGACAATGGGAAAACCAGAACAGAAAACAATCAAAGTGTTTGGAATATGGTACTACACAAGAATATTGAAAAGTAGTTGGATTGATGAGATAATGAAAGAAGTGGTTCTCCGCAGAATCGACGAAGAAAGGAATATGAAGAAAACACCAACATGAAGAAGGGGCAGGTTGATGGGACAAGTGTTAAGGCAGGGAACAAAACCCCATGGTACTATAGGGAGCTGTACAGGGTAAAAATTGTAGGAGAGACAGAGGTTGGATACATCCATCAAATAATTAATGACGTAGTGTGCAAGCCCTACTTTGAGGTGAAGAAGTTAGTGTACGGGAGGAATTCGTGGCGGACTGACGACCCAAAAGAATAAAAAGTATGTTCGGAAGAACACGAGGGAAGTGCTGTGGAGCCGTTACATCTTATATTGTGTGCAATACTCCGCCGACGAACTTTTACAGATTGTTCAGGGATGTCTTCTGAGTATCTTGTTGTAAGGGAGTTACGGTCGCCGGCGACTCGTTACAAGGTGATAATGTAATTATGGTTGAGTTTATTATATCAGTTACTTTTCTTGATGTGAAAACAGCTTCACAACAGTTAAAAAGCCCGCAATATGCAATCAGCAAAACGTACGACACGAAACAGAGAGTAATGCAAGAATAGATGCATAAAAACTGACACTTGGTTGCCGTCCGTGCGGGAACAACTCGGCGTAGCGTTGTTGTGGTGCTCTTCCATTCCATTCAATGAATCCGTATATACGATTCATATCGACTGACATATTCATAGTACTGCTGTGTATCACTGTTAACGTACAAGTAACACTGCCGGGAAACAAGACCCGAGACTGCAAACTAGAGGGTAACGAGGTAAAGAGGGCATTGTTGTTGCCAACAGCAGGAACCGTGAGAGAAACGAAACGTGGCATACAGCGCACACCTTCGACATGTCCACGGCTGTTCGCTATTTCCAGTGCAATACAAATGCAAAGATGATTGAGGCCAGCAACTAAACTAAATGTAATAACTCTGCGACGGTGCGGAGGAGACTGTCGGCGCCTTGTAATAAAATACAAAGGAAGTATCGTTGACGAACCTCTGAAAGTTTGTTGGTGAAATTCTGGTTCAACTTATATTAATTGTCTGGTGGACACCGTAGGATAATCTGTGAGTTTGTTCGCGAAGAATGCTCTACTCTATAGGAACGTTTCAACGCCAGGAGACCGTACGGAAAAGGAGGACTTTCAGATGACCAATGATGTGTCCAAGGACCGACAGTTCATCCTGAACGTAAGTAAATGTAGCTTGTTTGCATACGTAGATGAATAAGTCGCCTAATGTTTGATTACAAAATTGGAAATAAATCACTGTAAACAGTAATTACCTTGAAGTACCTAGGAGTAATAGTCAGAAGCGATCTAAAGTAGAATGACCAAATAAAGGAAACAGATGTCAGAGCGAGATTCATAATAAGCAATATTTTTGGTCATCAGTCTTCCGACTGGTCTGATGTGGCACACCACGAATTTCACTTCTTTTACAAGCTCTTAATCTCAGAATAGCACTTGCTGTCTTCGTCCTCAGTTACTTGCTGGATATACTCCAGTTTCTGTCTTCCTCTACAGTTTTTGCCATCTATAGCTCCGTCGCACCATGGAAGTCATTCCATGATGTCTTACAACATTTTTCTGCAGCACCACATCCCAAATGCTTCGATTCTGGGTTTTCAACAGTCCATGTTTCACATCCATACAATGCTGTGCTCGAAAAGTACATCTCAGAAATGTATTCGTCAAATAAAGGTCTATGTTTGATACTAGTAGACTTCTCATGGGCAGGAATGCCTTTTTTCCCAGTGCTAGTCTGCTTTTGATGTCGTCCTTGCTCCGTTCGTCATTGTTTTTTTCTACTGCATAGGGAGCAGAATTCCTTAACTTCATCTCTTTCGTGACCGTCAACCCTGATGTGAAGTTTCTCGCTGTTCTCGTTTCTACTACTTTTCATTACCTTCGTCTTTCTTCGATTTACTCTCAGTGCATACTCTGTACTCATTGGACTGTTCATTCCATTCAGCAGATCATGTAATTCTTCTTCACTTTCACTTAGTATAGCAATGTCATCAGCAAATATATCATTGATATTCTTTCCTCTTGAGTTTTAATTCCACTCCTGAACCTTTCTTTTATTTCCGTTATTGCTTCTTCGATGTACAGATTGAACGCTGGGGGCGAAAGACACCATCCCTGTCTTACATCCTTTTTAAGCACTTCGTTCTTGGTCGTGCACTCTTATTACCTGTCTCTCCATATAGCGAATCCCAACTTTTTTTTTAAGATTTCGAATATCTTGCACCATTTTACATTATCGGACGCTTTTCTAGGTAGACAAATTGTATGAACGTGTCTTGATTTTTCTTTTGTCTTGCTTCCATTATCAATCGCAACGTCAGAATTGCTTCTCTCGCGCCTTTATCTTTTCCAAAGCCAAACTGATCGGCATCTAGCACACTCTCAATTTCCTTTTCCATTCTCCTATGTATTATTCTTGTAAGCAACTTGGATGCATGAGCCGTTAAGCCTATTGAGCGGTAATTCTCGCACTTGGCACCTTCTGCAGTCTTCGGAATTTTGTGCATGATCTTTTTCCGAAAGTCAGATGGTATGTCGCCAGACTGATACATTCTACACACCGGCGTGAACAGTCGTTTTGTTGCCACTGCCTTGAATGATTTTGGGAATTCTTATGGAATATCATCTAGCCCTTCTGCCTTATTTGATCTTAACTCCTCCAAAGCTCTCTTAAATTCTAATACTGGATCCCCTAGCTCTTCCAAATCGTCTCCTATTACCTCTTCTATCATATTAGCAAATCTTTCGCCTTCAATGTACGCTTAAAACCCATCCGCTCTCTACTGTGGATTTAACATTGGAATTCGCGTTGCTCTCTTAACGTTAATACCCTGGCTCTTAATTTCACCGAAGGTTGTTTTGACTTTCCTATATGCTGAATTTGTCCTTCCGACAACGATTTCTTTTTCGATTTCTTCACATTTTTCATGCGAGCATTTCGTGCTATCTCCCCTGCACTTCTTAGTTATTTCATTCCTCACCAACTCGTATTCCTGAATTTTGCCGAACATGATTTGTACTTCCTTCTTTCATCGATCAACTGAAGTATTTCTTCTATTACCCATGGTTTCTTTGCAGTGAGCTTCTTTGTTCTTATGTTTTTCTTTCTTAGCTCTGTGTTTGCCGTTTTTAGAGATTTCCATTCCTCTTCAGCTGTGACCTATTCCTTGTTACTGTATATACAGCTTTATAGAACTTCAAGTGTATCTCGCCATCACTTAGTACTTCCATATCCAACATCTTTGGGTGTTGACTATTCCTCACTAATCTCTCACACTGGAGCCTACTCTTCATCACTAATAAATTATGATCTGAGTCTGTATCTGCTCCTAGCCACACCTTACAGTCCAGTATCCGATTTCGGAATCTCTGCTTCACCATGATGTAGTCTAACTGAAATCTTCCCATATCACCCGGTGCTTCCCAAGTATACTTCCTCGTCTTGTGATTCTTGGACAGAGTATTAGCTATTACTAGCTGAAATTTATTACAGAACTCAGTTAGTCTTTGTTCTTCTTCATTCCTTGCCCCAAGCCCGTATTCTCCTGTAATCTTTTCTTCTGCACTTGCCCCTACAACTGTATTCCAGTCCCCCGTGACTATTACATTTTCATCTCTCTTTACGTACTGAATTACTCAATCAAAACCCTCATAGACTTTGTCTGTTTCTTCGTCTTCAGCTTGCGACATCGGCATGTGTACCTGAACTATAGTTGTCGTTGGTTTGCAGTCGATTCTGATAAGAAGAACCCAATCACTGAGCTATTCACAGTAACATACTCTCTGCTCTACCTTTCTGTTCACAACGAATCCCACTCCCGTTATGTCATTTTCTACTGCTGTTGAAATCACCCAATACTCATCGGATCAGAAATCCTTGCCTTCTTTCCATTCACTTCACTGATCCCTCCTATATGTGGATTCAGCCTTTGCATTTTGCTTTTCGGATATTCTAGCTTCCCTACCTCGTTAAATATTCTGACATTCCACGTCCCGACTCGTAGAATGTTATCAATTCTTATTCAATATTTTTCTCATGGTCAGCTCGCCATTGGCAATCCCCTTCCTGAGATCCGAATGGGGGACTGCTCCGGAATCTTTTGCCAATAGAGAGATCATCGTGAAACTTTTTCAATTACTTTACACGTTGTGTCTTTATTGTATTAGTGATTTAAGTAGTGGGTCTTGCGCGCCCAGCACGTCCAACGTGTCTTCTCGTTGAGAGGGAGTAGATTCCATTAATGGTTTTGTTCAGTTCGGGCAGGGTCAGCGTCAGTTCAGAACAGTTTTCAGCTTCTCATTGCTTGGACGTCACAGCTGCGAGGCAGATCATTAGAGTTGCTCTCTAAGAAATTGGAGAAGCATTGCTGATAGAGTGCGTACCGTATTAGGAAGCAGTGTCGTTCGTTGAGATAATTACAATATCCTAGCACTGACTTACGACCAGAATTAAAAAGGTAGCGGATTGTGTGGCCACAGATCCAGTTCACAGAGTGAGTTTTTATGATAGGTAAAAGTACCTTCCGGGGGTAAAAGTGTGTGGATGCCGATCTGAGCGGGTGTTTGGAGCTTAGGAGACGCCAAAATCCAGTCATCGGAAGCTGGACTGTAGTGTAACTGGTCGTCGTCGGTGTCATCCACTCCAAGACGGGTGTAGAGGGGCGAGTGGGCTAGACGTATGCGATGCGGTCGACGTCAGATGACACGTTTGCCATTCATTGTGGTATCATACGCTGAAGGGACGTCGAATTCGAGAAAGCGGGCGTGGACCGCTATCCATATACGCTGCCACACATACTGTGATTACTTAATTTCGATGGAGTTTGGCGGGCGGCTCTATTGTAACACTTGGTAAACTGTTTGCGTCTGAAACGAACGCGTAAGTGGTGAAGACCGGTAGACATAACTGAAGTCTAAGAAAAATCGCAGAACATAGGGGGGATGGGATGGCCGATATCAAAGCTGGGGCGGACAAAGAGATCCACGAAAAGTCTTGGAATAGGAGTCCAGTGATGCTCTGCGGCCAACGATGCCAGAGTTGGAGTTGAGAGCTGATGTACAGCGCCGTGAATGCGGTCGGCACATGTGTTAGTCCCATCCAACGACGGTCCCATACGAGTGCAACGAAGTCATAACGCACTTTGAATTACATCCCTCAGCTGACGGATGAGCCCAATTCCAGTCGACGTCAGGCCAGGCGAGTTGGGACCAGTAGTACCCGAGCCACATGCGGTATACTGGAGGCATGATAGGCGTTCACATACTGGGCGCGTTGGATAACGTCGAGGGCTCGTACCTGGTGATCTGCAAGGCTAGTTCTGACGGTCTGTAGCAAATGCCTACCAGTAACAGCCGCCGAGCGATAGAGGTCAGTTGGAAATTCAATGTCAAGACATCGAACCATGGCGGCGATGCTAATGGGGCGACGCTTTTCTCTGGTAGGGCCTCACCAACGAGCAAGACCTGGGATTTGGACACGCTGAGGGAGCTGCCTGGTGCTTTGCCGTAAGTCGGCACTCACGTCAAGGCTTCTTGAACTTCATCCTCACTGCCCAGATAAAGAACGACGTGGTATGTATAGGCCGTGCAACAGAAACGTTGCCCATGCAACGTTACAGGTTCCAAACACTGGCGCACTCCCTGGAGCTGAGGTTCCTAAGTGAAATCGTATAAAATCTGGGAAAGAGGGCAGCCTTGCCAGGCAGATAGTGCTATGACCAGGGGCTGCATAAGGTGGCCGTTGTAAATGATTCTGGTGGTCGTGCCACTTAAAAGGTGCAAAATTACCGTGACAAAACCACCAGGGAAACTCATATGATGAAGGACTGCCTGCAAATTGGAGTTGTCTACACGGTCGAGGGCCTCGATAAAGTCCAGCGATGCCAAGGCACCAGGGAGACGTTGGTGACGAGGAAATGCTATCATGTCTCGGTAACGGCAAAAGGCGATACGGATATTATTGTCGCCTCCTAGGGAAGTCTGGTTGCTGGAGGTGATGTAAAGTGTGGTCTTCTTGAATTGCGATGCCAGCAGTCATGTAAATATTTTCACATCGCTGTTTAGCAATGTGATTGGTCAATAATTATAGACGCTCGATCACCCGTATGGTTCGCGAAAGGGTGTAATGATGCCCTCGGAAAATTTGTTGGGGACTACTGTCATTGGGAACATTAGTTCTTGTGCGATGGTCGTACATATGGAAGCCAAAAAATAGTTAAAACTTTTGTAAAATTCTATGGGGATACCATCGGGCCCTGGGAATCTGTTATCAGATCCCGCCTTCATAGCATCAAATACTTCATCTGTGGTCATGTCTTCTTGGAGTTGATGCTCCATTTCCACAGTGAGAATGCTCGTAGTAAATCGTGCGATATCTGTGATCAGTTCCACGGAATGCGGTACAGCTGCATATGATGAGCGTTTGGCGTCATTGGCCGGGAGGCCCCTCGCGGGGCAGGTCCGGCCGCCATATCGCAGGTCTTATTACATTCGGCGCCACATTGGGCGACCTGCACGCCGGATGGGGAGGAAATGATGATGAACACAACACAACACCCAGTCCCTGAGCGGAGAAAATCTCCGACCCAGCCGGGAATCGAACGCGGGCCCAGAGGACGGCAATCCGTCACGCTGACCACTCAGCTACTGGGGCGGACAGCTGCATACAATGCATTTATGGAGAGTGGAGAGGGTGGTCGATGGTTTATTGGGTCTCATGTCGGTTGTCTTCCGCATCAGAGGACGTGGGTCAGAGCCTTGCGTCGTCGTTGTCTTTCCTGGAGAGACAGTGCATCAACGGATGTTCTTAAGGTATGAGATTAGAGGTCCGAGATCAGACTACAGTGCTTTCCAAGTGACGGGACGTGATCATGTAGATCTGCGCCTCTGTTCGGTGTAGCACCGTGTGTCTGTCTGGAGAAAATGGCATCGTCGCACAGCTCCGAATAATTGGATAATAAAAGTGTAAGGTTTTAGTACGATAGGCCTTGGCTTCCTTACCGTAGTGCATCGATGTTTTACAGAGGGTTGCCTTCGCACAGGAGAGCCACCAAGATAAGGTAGAGTCATAGGCGTCACCTCGAGTATACGATGACGGTCTGGGGAGGTCAGGTGGGCGACGCTGAATTTCCACAGAACACGAGTAAGCCACACACGCTGTCGGGTGAGAGGGACGCCGCAGATGTATGCCTCACGGTCTGAAATGGTTCAAATGGCTCTGAGCACTATGGGACTTAACTTCTGAGGTCATCAGTCCCCTAGAACTTAGAACTACTTAAACCTAACCAACCTAAGGACATCACACACATCCATGCCCGAGGCAGGATTCGAACCTGCGGACGTAGCGGTCGCGCGGTTCCAGACTGTAGCGCCTAGAACCACTCGGCCACTCCGGCCGGCCATGGCCTGAAAAGGCCATGCATCAGACTTCTGCATGGCGGGTGCCATCAGGAAGTGGGCTGGCGAGATAGGTGCGGTCTGTGGGGCTTGAGTGAGCAGTGTAAAATGTGTAACCCGGTTGGGTTCTGTGGAGCTTTGTCCAGGTGTCAACGCGTGGCAGGCGATCGATGACCACCGAGAGAGCTGCAAAAGGTGGCTGCCCTGGGAGTTGGTCAGTACGCCCTTGTGTCGAGTTGAAATCTCCACCGAGCACCATATCGTCTGGCGGGCTTGTGGGGAGCGATGTGACCTCCTCGCGCGAAGAATGTATGTCGGTCATGACCGCTGCTAGAGCCGGACAGTGCGTAGATGTTATTCATACGCACGCCAAATAGAGTGAGGGACATACCCTGTGTAGTGGGCAGGTATGCGACATCCTCTGCAGGGAGCCCACCGGGTAGGAGCATGGCGACGCCACTACCAGCGTCGGAGGCATGAGAAACATAGGTGGTATACCTGGTGGGCACTTGGAAGTCAGCGACGAACACCTCCCATAGGAATGCAATATCAACATCCACAGAGTAAATGGTGTCTCGGAACATGGCCAGTTTGTGAGAGGCTCTGATAGTGTGCGCTGCTCCCGCTCGGACACGCTGGTGGTCGGATCCGTTCCTTCTTCATCATCATCGGCCCAGGACGCTGACGCCGAAGACATGTGACAGTCGTCTAACGTCGCTGCGGGGGAGGGAGGCGCTGAGACAATAGCTGTGGGAGACCTGTCGTCCCCATGTACTGGCAACATTGAGCTCGTCTTCTGGATTGAGAGAGGATTCGCCACAGGAGAGGCGTCAGGAGTGGTCGTATCATGTGACAGACGCAATATGGAAGCTCAACATCAGACATCCGGTCTCGATCACGTGAGGCAATCTGAAGGAGAGCGTCGTCGGAAGGTGTTCTTCAGCGTTTATTGCGCTTTCTGGGCGACCGCTGTTCCCTAATATGTTCCGAATCAGAATGTGGTCGCCCATCATCCGACGCTATACCCGTCTGGTTAGTTCGACGTCCACGGTTCGAGCAGGGTCGTCCGTCACGGTTCT
This sequence comes from Schistocerca americana, assembly GCF_021461395.2. Taxonomy (NCBI): domain Eukaryota; kingdom Metazoa; phylum Arthropoda; class Insecta; order Orthoptera; family Acrididae; genus Schistocerca; species Schistocerca americana. The sequence goes on along the minus strand of NC_060126.1, from coordinate 489,832,658 downwards.
GAGATTGAATGTTCCTGGTGCGTGCACTGTGGGTGATGCCATGCTGGTCTCATCGGCGCGTTGTGGTGCGATGGGTGGCGTTGACGAGGCCTCAGGCGTATTCTAAAGTGGCGTGGCAGGGTTCTGTGCTGCAGTCGCGTGGGTGACAGGTAGGGACGTGAACGTCGGTGCCGGGGTCACTTCACCCAGCGGTGTCTGTCGTTGTAGACATTCGGAGCGGACATGTCCTTCCTGGCCACATCTGGAGCATGACCATTGCCACCGCCAACTATCAGTTACGACGGGACGTGTTTCGCCAGCTCAGTTTTGATTCGGAATATTTTCCTATCACGTCCAGGGGGGTAGAAAAGCAGATCCTCTCGTATGAACTGTTCAGCGCCAAAGGCTCTTGGTCGTGGATGTTCGGCCTGAAACGTTACATTGATCGTCGCACGGCTGTAAGTGTGTGCCATGAGCGAGACCTACGAGAAAGACAGGCCGCGGCGCGTACGTCATGAAGGTAGGCCTGAACTCGCTCTCTCAGCTCAGCACACTAAATGCGTTTCTAGACTTGTTAACTTGTAGCTGTGCGCGTACGAACTTGAAAAATGGTTCAAATGGCTCTGAGTACTGAGGGCATCAGTCCCGTAGAACTTAGAACTACGTAAGGACATCACACGGCTGACCGTGGTGGCCGAGCGGTTCTAGGCGCTACAGTCTGGAACCGCGTGACCGCTACGGTCGCAGGTTCGAATCCTGCCTCGGGCATGGGTGTCTGTGATGTCCTTAGGTTAGTTAGGTTTAAGTAGTTCTAAGTTCTAGGGTACTGATGACCTCATAAGTTAAGTCCCATAGTGCTCAGAGCCATTTGAACATTTTTGAACGTTTCTAGTTTACGGCTTTTAAGATTATATTTCATCCACGAAAATATGAATACTAAAGGGGTACAACGTACTAGCAATTGTGAGTTTTCATATGTCTGTTTTTTGTCAGTTCTCGAAAAATTGAACGCTTTTCGTTTGTTACCTTGGATGATAATTGTGGGTAGTAAACACTTTCAAGTGTCTTTTACTCTCACGCGGTCTGAATTGAGATGTTAGTAGCGTATTTTTTTTTTGTTTTTTGCGTTTGCATTGCTTCGAAATGCAGGAGAGAAACTTGGAGAAATCCTTATTGTATTTAATGTGCGGAGAACAGGAAGAAACAGTTAAAAAAATGGCTCTGAGCACTATGGGACTTAACATCTAAGGTCATCAGTCCCCTAGAATTTAGAACTATTTAAACCTAACTAACCTAAGGACATCACACACATTCATGCCCGAGGCAGGATTCGAACCTGCGACCGTAGTGGTGGCGTTGTTCCAGACTCAAGCGCCTAGAACCTCTTGGCCACAGCGACCGCCCGAAACAGTTAAAACCTTGGTCATTACTGGAAATAGTAGCAGATAATGAACAAAAAACATTGCAATCTGCAGAAAAAACGTTGTGGCATATGTAATGCTGATTTTTGCTGTAGCTATTGATTAACGATATTGATATTAGATATATTTGGTTTTTGCTTTTCACACTACTGTACAGGATGTAAACGATTAGTATTTACGGGGTACCACAGTGTTGTTGTGGAAGTCCAGACGAACAGTTTGATGTAGCACCGCAAAATAGCCTTAAATTGGCCTACAAAAGCCATCTAAGCTACAATATTCTCTCACCCTCGTACGCCACTGGGTTTCTCGTGCACTCACAAATTGCATACCTGACAACAGTATGCGTTTTACCTCACACTTCCGTGAATTTTAGCAGTGTAGTATCAACAATTAAGTCGTTTTACTTCTCTTGTTCTCTCGCTATGAGACTACTGTGCGTCTCAGTGTTGAATTCAAACTGTACTGGGAACGTAATTGGTTTTTGCATAACTTGTTCAAACGTCTTCTGTCTTTCATTACCCTCAGAGGAAACCTTAACTTTGTAATGTTAGCGAGTGGATATTCAACATCTCACACAGAACTCATGCGTTGCCGCTTATGCAGGTTTTTTAGCATAATTTGAGACATTCGCCGCTTGACAGACTACAAGCGTCCTGTATCAAACGGTCCGTGTCGATATCCCTTACAGTTATCGATTGCACTCTGAATATGTAACTACCGAACCCAGCAATGTTTCACAGATGTTAAACATACAGAGGAATTGGATACAAATTCTACACTCCTTTCCCTCTTTTTCTGTGCCCTTCTCCCCCACCATCCCCTCTATGTTATCCTCTTTCTCCCCTCCTCCCGCCCCCATCTAACTCCTCTTCTACCCCTCCCATCCTCTACGTTCTATTGCCACTCTCCTGATCTTAAGCCTTGTTTATTTTTATTGCAAACGAAACTTCCATTATGAATTGATTAATTTGGAAATGAATGTATAAACTGGTTGGGGTCATTGGTATATATGGTAGGAGATACAAGTGTCCAACTGCTGAATGTGAGAGAATCGTAGCTTTAATGAAACTATTTCAGGTTTTAACATGAGAATGAGTAAGACTGCAAAGTTTCTGACCCTTCAGATTCCGTAGTAACATTCTTATTGTTATCCAATAAGTCATAAATACAGTATTCTTTCTATCTGTAAAACCGAATGTTAGGCAGAAAACAAAACAGCACAATGTTCTGTCTACAAATCTTGTCCGAAAATATGAAGGCCTTATTTCAATAGTGGTACACCTCCAATTTTGTTCATGTCAAGATGCTGAGGCTTCAGTATAATTCAGTGCTGACAATTCTCTGACTGAGATATCTGAAATACTGTGCTCGATCCGTCTGTTGCAAGGGATTACCGTCTCTTTCTATTGTTATCACTTAGTCATGTTTAAGCCTCAGTATCTCTAAATAAACAAAATTGGAAGTGTACCACCATTGAAATAAGGCCAGGACAAGCAATATATATGGGAGAAACTATTTGTCTAATGATTTGTGCTGTATCGAAATCTAAATAGAAACAGCTCATTTTCACAGGACAGGACGTCATTTCCTTTCGTCAAGTCGGTAATCAGAGAAAACCTCTAAATGGGCGTTTAAAAAAAAGGATAGAGCTTATAATAATTTGAAAGTTTCTTAGAGTGTCATGTAAAAATTTGAAGTAACGAGGTCGAGAACTTTTCGAGATTTTTTGTAACAACGTTTCCCCTTTACATGTTACATACGTGTTTATACATTATATATATTGAAAAATATATAGCCTATGTCGATCCGAATGATCTTTGCACTATCGTGTAAAAATACGAAGTAAATCGACGAAGGACTTTTCGAGATTGTTGGTAGCAATATTTCCCATCTATATATATATATATATATATATATATATATATATATATATATATTGCCTATGTCCGTATGATGTTCATTAGAGTATTGTTTAAAAATGTAAAGTAAATCGGTCAAGTACTTTTAGACTTTATGATAACAACTTTAATATGCTTCAGGGCAGATTAATGTCGGCCTTAGATATTTAGAGATCGATGACGAAATTATTATCAGTATAGATGATTTGCCGACATGGCATATCTCTACCACAGTTCGATAACCACGTTGCAATACAATTACTCCTGTTACTGACTCGGTAAGTGAGCTGAAATGTCAGAAAAAGGCTAAGACATATCACCTTCAATGAGTTAATGGGTAGTAAAGCACTGTGGTATTCACACCAGTCTGGCAGCTATACCTTACATAGGTAAATGGGAGTTCGTAATTAATTGTGATGTACGAACTTTACCTTTTAAAGTAGAATACATTTTACGACGAAATAGTGCCAATAAGCTTTCATCAGCTGGGATTCTAAGTCGGTTGCGAATGTCTATTCCTGTGCACTACACGCAGGTGTTAGCAATTCCCACAGGGGAGACTACAGAAATTTTCATTGCGCAGTAAAGCAGACGATGGGCAATTTGAGAGAAAAATGGAGGTGCCTTAAACTATGTACATATTCAAGACACAGCTAAATATGCTATTCGTGTCTAGGATTAGCAGCTTCTTGTTAAAACACGCTCGGTTCTGACTTTCTCCCCTGCAGAGGAGACGCAATAATGAGTGGTGTCCGGTATCAGCGATTTTGTTCTGATTTGCGAAGGAATTTCGCTTGCGTCCTGTTGTCCGCGGACATTTTCTGCGGTAACTCGTGGTTCAAAGTGGACGAAATCCGCGCGGGCGGAGAAAAACCGAAGAGCATGACGGGACGAAAACTGGTCGCGCAGGAATCTCCATTGTCCTGCAGGATTCCCACACGGAGTAGTCGGAAAGACGCGAACAGCGCCGTTGGCGGACTGGACTCACACACGTTTTTCCTTTTAAATTAGCCGGTGGATGCGAGTCTGTGTTACCGGCAGCTAAGCCGGGCACAGAAAGAAATGGAATGAATTGGAATTTCAAAAAAGGGGAAGAGAGCAACAACAAAGGCGAACAGCGTTGTGGCGGCGGTCGTTATGCGCATGTACGGGCTGAAGGTGGATGCGGTACAGAGAGCTGTCGCCGCAGATGGCTGGCGGGTGGCGTCACTCCAGGGGCTATCATACGAAAAGATAGCACAAACTGAAAGACGGCGACGGTAGTCGCTTCAGACTACGTTCTAAATCCGATGAGGGCTATTATGGCGTACTTCGCCTGTAGACTGGTTGAATGAGCCATTGTGTTAGTTTGGAATTATTTATAAAAATAAGGTGGAACGGAAATAAAGATTACGTCTGAACACTGCCTTCTATGAAAAGAAATGAGGGATGAGTAAGTAAATCACAATAATATTTGTATATAGTATAAGATGTAATTGTGGGAAGTTAAATGAAACTACTGAAGCTCTTCCTTATATAAGTTTCATGGAATTTCACAATGGACAAATCGCCACTCAGGGTTTATGCTTTCCTTCGATACAAATGTTGATGGTGTTGGGACAGCAACCAGCCACAAATTTGTTTAAGTTCCTTTATTCAAAAGGTACTATTACCGGTTTCGAATCATTACAATTCATCACCATGCTACATTAGAACATGTGGTGCGTTTTTTATTGATTAGTTGTCGTGAAAATTTCGGTCTGGAGTATTTGTTTTCATAATCCAGCGTTCCCAAGGATGTGTTATAGGCGCTCTGTTGTTCCTGATCTATATTAACGACATAGCAGACAATCTGAGTAGCTCTCTTAGAATGTTTGTAAGTGATGCTGTCATTTACCGTCTTGTTCTAATGGTTCAAATGGCTCTAAGCTCTATGGGAATTAATATCTGAGGTCATCAGTCCCTAGACTTAAAACTAATTAAACCTAACTTACCTAAGGACACCAAACACATCCATGCCCGAGGCAGGATCGAACCTGCCAGCATAGCAGCAGCGCGGTTCCAGACTGAAGCGCTAGAACCGCTCGACCACAGCGGCTGGCTACCGTCTTGTAAAGTCATCAGCTTTGCTTCCACCAGTACCTCGTCTCCTACCTTCCAAACTTTACAGGTTCGCAGGAGAGCTTCTGTAAAGTTAGGAAGGTAGGAGATGAGGCACTGGCGGAAGTAAAGCTCTGAGGACGGGGCGTGTGTCGTGCTTGGGTAGCTCAGATGGTAGAGCATTTGCCCACGAAAGGCAAAGGTCCCGAGTTCGAGTCTCGGTCCGGCACACAGTTTTAATCTGCCAGGAAGTTACAGTGAGTCTAAGGTTAACCCCAGCCTGTACAGAAACCAGACTGATCTTATCTTTTTCAATAGAAATAAAAGAGAAACAGTAACTGAGAAACGAATGGAACAGTGTTGCATCCTGTGTCCCATGTGATCCAGTTCGTAGACTATCCCAGCAGTTAAGAAAATTTGGAAAGAGGATTGAACTACATCTACATTTACTTGACTGCTTTGCAATTCAGACTTAAGTGCCAGGTACAGGGTTCTTCGAAGCACCTTCAGAGTACTTCTCTACTGTTCCACTCTCTAACGGCGCATGGGAAAAGTGAACAAAAGCAAATGGCTTTAGCTGTATTGGACTTAACATCTGAGGTCATCAGTCCCTTAGATTTAGAACTACGTAAACCTAACTAACCTAAGGACATCACACACATCCATACCCTTGGCAGGATTCGAACCCGCGACCGTAGCAGCCGCGTGGTTCCCGACTGAAGCGCCTAGGACCGCTCGGCCACAGCGGCCGGCAAAAGTGAACATTTAAACGTTTCTGATTTCTCTTATTTTGCTATGAAGATCACCCTATGAAGGCTGGCAACAATAAAATATGTTCACATTCAGAGGAGAAGGTTGGTGATTGAAACTTCGTGTAAAGATCAACGAAGAACGCCATTGTTTTAATAATTGCCGTCCCAACTAGCTTATCTTGTTCGTAGCACTCTATCCCCCAATTTGCGATACTTCAAAACCATCTGCCCTTCTCTGAACTTTTTCGATGTTCTCCTTCAATCCTACCTGGTAAGGATTTCATACAGCACAACAATACTCCAGCAGAGGACGAACAAGCGCAGTGTAGCCAATCTCTTCTAAGTGTTCTACAAATAAAAAATAATCTTCGGTTTGCCTTTTTCACATCGTTATCTATGTGATCGTTCAAACATGAGTTCTTCGTAATTGTAACTTCTAGGAATTTAGTCAATTGATAGCCTTTAAATATGAGTGATTTATCGAGTAATCGAAAGTTAAGGGTTTTTTTGTACTCATATGGATAACCCCACACATATCCTTGTCGAGAGTCAAATTCCATTTTCCGCACCATAAAAATATCGTGTCTAAGTAATTTTGTAACAGGTTTTGATCTTCTGATGATTTTACCAGACGGTAAGTGACATCATCATCTCCAAGCAATCTAAGGGTGCAGTTCAGATTATTTCCTAAGTAGTTTATGTTGGTTAGGAACAGCAGGGGGTCTTAACATTTCACTCAGGAACACCAGATATCACTCCTGTTTTACTCAGTGATGATTTTACGATGACTACTACGCACTGTGACCTTTCTGAGAGGAAATCTCATATCCAGTAGCAAACTAAAAATATAACATAGTTATGCTACTTGATTAGAAATCTTCTGTGAAAAATGGAATCAAAACTCTTCTGGAAAACTGGAAATACGGAACCAATTTGAGATCCCAATTCAATAGCACTCGTTAACTAGTGAGTATAAAGAGTTAGCTGCGTTTCACAAAAACTACATTTTCTGAATCCTTGTTGACTACGTGATTCAATGGACCATTACTTTCGAGGTAATTCGTAATGTTGGACACTATAAGTTCCAAAATTCTACTGTAAATCGACGTTAGTGGTATGGGTCTGTAATACAGCGAATCACTGCTATTCTCTTTCTTCAGTATTGGTGTGACCTGTGAAACTTTCCAAGTTTTTATTCTTTTACAGGTTTTTCGTCAAGCAAGCTGTGATTGCTACTTGTGAATATATTGTATCAGCATACTCTGAAAGGACCTTCACTGGTAAGCTATTTGGACCGGAAGACTTGCCTTTATTGAGTGCTTTAAGCTGCTTCGCTACACCAAGGACATCTACTTCTAAGTTACCCAAGTAGATAGTTATTCTGAGCTCGAATTCTGGATATTTACTTCGTCTTCTTTGGTGAAAGAATTTCGGAATACTTTATTCAATAACACCGCCTTAGTGGCGCTGTCATCGCTTATATTACCATTACCACTGAAATCGCGCAGTGAAGGTATTAATTGTGTCTTGACGATGGTGTACTCTAGATGCGATAAGGCCTTTTTAGATTTTCGGTAAGATTTCGAGACAGAGATTCATCGTGGAAGCTGTTGAAAGCATCTGGTATTGAAGTCTGCGATAAGTTTGCAGCTTCAGTAAAACATCGCTCTTCTTAAAGACTTTATGTTCTTTGAAATTTGGCACGGTTTTTTAGTTGCTTCTGCAACAGTGTTCTGACCAGTTTTTCTATCATGGAGGATCAATACAGAAAGAAGATAGTGAAACTTTCAGGTATGGTAATGACATTGTTCCTCTCTGAGATGGCAAAGGATTGGAAGATCAGATGAAGAGAATGGGTAGTGTTCTTGAAAAGCTAAGAAGAGCATCAACAAAACTAAAAATATGGTAATAGAATGTACTCACATTAAATCATGTAGTGATGAGGAAATTAGATTAGTAAATGAGACACAAAACGTAGTGGATGCGTTTTGTTATTTGGGCAGAAAAATGAATGATGTTGCCAGAAGTAAATAGAATATAGAATGCTGACTGACATTGGCCAGAAATGAGAAATTCGCTAACATCTGATATAAATTTAAGTGCTGAAGAGGTTGGTCTAGAACTTGAAGCTTAGGCATTAAATACTTCAGACAAGAAAGCAATAGAATTTTTAGGAATTTGGTGCCACAGAAGAAAGCTGAAGCTGGGATAACTAATGAGATTTGATATCTAATGAGGAAGTACTGAATCGAACTCAAGAGAAAAGAGTTTTATGGTTATCACGTATTGATAGGACGCATTGTGAAACATCGAGAAATTGTCATTTCGTAATATAAGGTAGCGTAAGGTAAAAACTGAAGAGAGAGACCAAGGACTGACAACAGTAAGCACGTTGAAATGAATGTAGGATGTAATAACTATGAAGAAATAGAGTGGCTTACACAGAATAGACTAACATCGAAAACTGCATAACTCAGCATGAACATCACAACAACAATGTTTTTCGCCTTATCTCCCTATGACATCTGTACCAAAATACTGATCCGACCAAAGTTACACTGTCTTCACGTTCTGATTTCCATCTGCGCGTCATGTATGTGCACACTGTACCCTTTCCAATGACTCGCAAAGTATTTATTTAGAAACCTCGTCTTATGCAGCCCAGTTCTACCACAAAGATCTTACAACATCTCTTGTTGAACACATTTCACTACCGATCAACCCTCTCCAAACTATTTACCCAGACCACGGTGTCATCTATGTTCTTCTTACCTCCGTTCGTGGTGGTTAATAAATTTATAAATAAAAACTAATAAAGAGTAGTCAAATATATAAAGCAGACTATTGGGCACACATGCTCTGTGTTACTACAACTGGAGACCAACCACCTAAATACAAAATACACACGTAATTCCACTTACAAAGGGTACGTGTGCTCTGTGTCATAACCAAAATAGGTCAGTAGTTGGTAAGTATAATAAAATGGTCAGTCACCGCTGGGTTTTTGGGAGCTGACGAAAAGAAACCGTGAGTAGCCATTTACGCTGACCGGAAAAGAAAGCATGAACATATAACAACGCTACGTGTCCTTCTGCGTAATGTCATACGCCAGAAACCTCGTTCCGATGTCATGAATGGTTCACGATACCAAAGGAGTGCAGGTTTTAGCTGTTTGGCCCCGTATAGCCCAAGTTCTTATTTTAGAAGTAAATTCGAATCAAAGCTTAGCTTGTTATCAAATTTTTGTTTGAAAATCGGAAAGCCCTAAATAGCGACTGGCTAAGGCAGTTCCTCGTTCAGTTTAAGGTAATGTGAAAAGGAAATACCATCTGCCATACAAGACTAGCTGTATTAGTTGTGGTTATGTCAGGCGTTATTACACTCTTTAAATAACTGTCTGGAACTGCTTTGACATACTTTATTGTAACTGAGTTTTTCCTTCGTACTCGCATTTTGTTTGTAACAAGTGGCTAGTCGGTTGGCATCTCAGAGCAGATTCATGGAGACACGCACACGCTATGAGAGGGTACTGTACAGAGAGGGGTTTGGAGATAATTATTCTAGGCATAATTTGAAAGGAAATCTCTTTCGGATACAATCTGTCGAAACTCAGAACTGCTTGGCAAAATGTACTAATAAGCAGAATGTATTTTCATAGAAAGCAGATATGAACTTCCTTTGTCAACACTTATAAGAATTAAGCAGCGCCAATCACCAGAAAAAGGTAAATGCATTAGGCAGGCTGATAGATGAATAGAAGATACTTCACTGAATGTGGTTGTCTTCGTCTATCAGCTAACGGCTGGTTCAGCTGAAATGTGATAATTTCAATTTTTCACATTCAAACGACGTGCTTGGAGGAATGCACACTGGATTACATATGGATATCCTCTAATTATCGCTGAAGCACATAAGCGAAACTTACAGGCGTATCCATTTTCTACATCTACATCTACATTTATGCTCCGCAAGCCACCCAACGGTGTGTGGCGGAGGGCACTTTACGTGCCACTGTCATTACCTCCCTTTCCTGTTCCAGTCGCGTATGGTTCGCGGGAAGAACGACTGTCTGAAAGCCTCCGTGAGCGCTCTAATCCCTCTAATTTTACATTCGTGATCTCCTCGGGAGGTATAAGTAGGGGGAAGCAATATATTCGATACCTCATCCAGAAACGCACCCTCTCGAAACCTGGCGAGCAAGCTACAACGCGATGCAGAGCGCCTCTCTTGCAGAGTCTGCCACTTGAGTTTGTTAAACATCTCCGTAACGCTATCACGGTTACCAAATAACCCTGTGACGAAACGCGCCGCTCTTCTTTGGATCTTCTCTATCTCCTCCGTCAAACCGATCTGGTACGGATCCCACAATGATGAGCAATACTCAAGTATAGGTCGAACAAGTGTTTCGTAAGCCACCTCCTTTGCTGATGGACTACATTTTCTAAGCACTCTCCCAATGAATATCAACCTGGTACCCACCTTACCAACAATTAATTTTATATGATCATTCCACTTCAAATCGTTCCGCACGCATACTCCCAGATATTTTACAGAAGTAACTGCTACCAGTGTTTGTTCCGCTATCATATAATCATACAATAAAGGATCCTTCTTTCTATGTATTCGCAATACATTACATTTGTCTATGTTAAGGGACAGTTGCCACTCCCTGCACCAAGTGCCTATCCGCTCCAGATCTTCCTGCATTTCGCTACAATTTTCTAATGCTGCAACTTCTCTGTATACTACAGCATCATCCGCGAAAAGCCGCATGGAACTACCGACACTATCTACTAGGTCATTTATATATATTGTGAAAAGCAATGGTCCCATAACACTCCCCTGTGGCACGCCAGAGGTTACTTTAACGTCTGTAGACGTCTCTCCATTGATAACAACATGCTGTGTTCTGTTTGCTAAAAACTCTTCAATCCAGCCACACAGCTGGTCTGATATTCCGTAGGCTCTTACTTTGTTTATCAGGCGACAGTGCGGAACTGTATCGAACGCCTTCCGGAAGTCAAGAAAAATAGCATCTACCTGGGAGCCTGTATCTAATATTTTCTGGGTCTCATGAACAAATAAAGCAAGTTGGGTCTCACACGGTCGCTGTTTCCGGAATCCATGTTGATTCCTACATAGTAGATTCTGGGTTTCCAAAAACGACATGATACTCGAGCAAAAAACGTGTTCTAAAATTCTACAACAGATCGACGTCAGAGATATAGGTCTATAGTTTTGCGCATCTGCTCGACGAACCTTCTTGAAGACTGGGACTACCTGTGCTCTTTTCCAATCATTTGGAACCCTCCGTTCCTCTAGAGACTTGCGGCACACGGCTGTTAGAAGGGGGGCAAGTTCTTTCGCGTACTCTGTGTAGAATCGAATTGGTATCCCGTCAGGTCCAGTGGACTTCCCTCTATTGAGTGATTCCAGTTGCTTTTCTATTCCTTGGACACTTATTTCGATGTCAGCCATTTTTTCGTTTGTGCGAGGATTTAGAGAAGGAACTGCAGTGCGGTCTTCCTCTGTGAAACAGCTTTGGAAAAAAGTGTAAGTATTTCAGCTTTACGCATGTCATCCTCTGTTTCAATGCCATCATCATCCCGGAGTGTCTGGATATGCTGTTTCGAGCCACTTACTGATTTAACGTAAGACCAGAACTTCCTAGGATTTTCTGTCAAGTCGGTACATAGAAATTTTATTAGTGAGTTGCAGCTAGAAACGCACGTGCCATGACAAAACTACTGAGTAATAATGTGTATAGATACGAAGCGATAGCACCGCACGGACCCAGTTGAAATTGAAATCCACCGAAAGCTATAATTCTTGTACACGCTACCAGGGGACTACAACTTCACTATAAAATAGATGTATACAATTGTTGGAAAGCTAGTACTTGATTACTGTCCAAATTTATGCGTGTGAAATCTTATGGGACTTAACTGCTAAATTCATCAGTCCCTAAGCTTACACACTATTTAACCTAAATTATCCTAAGGACAAACACACACACCCATGCCCGAGGGAGGACTCGAACCTCTCCGCCGGGACCAGCCGCACAGTCCCAAAATTATGGGGCACATATGACATAGGACAAACAACGGACATCGTACAAAAAAGGAGAGCTTTGCGAATGACCACTTGTTTGAATGCAAAAGAGTGTGTAACAAAATCTTCGATAACCGTAACAGTGTAACTACCGAAGAAATACGTCCCAGATGTCGCCATACACTGCTTTGAAAACTGCGAGAATCGTTTTTAATCGCAGAAACTGTTAATTCTCGTCGTACACTTACGTGTCTGTCTCTCAGAGTTGTACATATACAATTAGACAAATAGCATCTCTACAGAGCTGTACAATCAGTCATTCTTTCCGCGCTCAATCTGAGGAAGCACGCTACGAAAAATTTATCCTCTGCCACTTATTCCACAGTGATTTACAGAGCATACAGGTAATGTAAATGTAGACTGATGAAGATGAAATGATCACTGTTCGTTATAGTTGTACAGTGATACTCTGTCCCCTATTCTCCAGTAAGCCATTTGCAACTAGAAGTGTGGTAGCAGGAACCTGTGGAGTCAAGAGCAAGAATAATTCCTATGAGTAGCAACACCAATGGCAAATGAAGCATATACTTACGGCCTTCATTGCGAGTAACTGATGATGGTCGTGGGCCAAGTCTGCGCTGACGTGTGACAGAACTCGAAGTGTGTCTCCCTACTATTGCGGCTGCTGTTGTATACCCGTCTGGTCGTTCACAGGTGTGCGAGTTCGTAGCTGAGCAGGGGGCCCGATTTCGATTCCTAGTATTGCCATGGGTTTTTCCGTTATGATAGGTCTGAAACGCTGTCCATTCTGCTTCGTGATGGCGACTGACGAGCTACTTGAATGAGTAGTGGCGCAACCTGATATGCTATCCCGACAACGGCTTGGTGGGCTTTGAATTCACCCCAACCCCTCCATACTGCATCCAGCCGTTGGGTAAAGACGACACGGCGGTCGATTGGGCCTCATTGGAACTTCCAGGGCCAGAACGGCCATGCTTCGTCTTCTTCTTCTCATTCTTCGCTTTCACGTGACGTTCAAGAGAAAGTCTCGAAGTACCGATCCGCTAAGTGGGGAAGGGAATAGGTTCAAAAATGGTTCAAATGGCTCTGAGCACTATGCGACTTAGAACTAATTAAACCTAACTAACCTAAGGATATCACACACATCCATGCCCGAGGCAGGATTCGAACCTGCGACCGTAGCGGTCGCTCGGCTCCAGACTGTAGCGCCCAGAACCGCACGGCCACTCCGGTCGGCAAGGGGATAGGTGTAAGGGGAAAGCGTCAAGGGCACCTTCCTCAGAGTGACGTGAAACGAGTCTGCGTGTGATCGTACCCAAAGCATTGTGTTCAGCACAGAGCTCTGTGTGTCTTTCAGGACGCCAGGAGATTCATTGTCTCGCTGCAAGCAGCGTCATGAAACATGCTCAAGAACGACCTTACACAGCGGGTAACACACGAGAACAAGAAATGTCATAATTACGGCAATAAAACAGAATTTATGATTATTGATAACAAACTTACAGGAATAAACATAAGGACTGTATTGAAAATAAATGAAAAAAAAAAGAAATCCCGGTTTGAAAACAATTTGTATTTCAAAGTAGAACATCGTTTTACATCGATGGCCACAGCGTTCATGCTGGGCGTACATAAATTCCCCTTACAAACAGTATTAACGAGTGGACACTACAAGGGAATTATTAGGTCATGGAGAAAAATTGTCGCGAAATGATGGCGTTGACGTCAAAGAAATTATGCTGTTGTTACGTGGTCAATGTTGCACAGGAACTTAAGCCCGCAATCATCTTTACCTGCAGATTAGTTGATTTCATATAAAATGTTATAGTAACTATGTTGCGAGTCATTTGTTAAACTACTTGGTTTGTAATACTGTGCTACCAAAATATGTTTCGTTTCTAACGGAGACTCAACAGCACTTCACGTTAACCGCTACGGTCGCAGGTTCGAATCCTGCCTCGGGCATGGATGTGTGTGATGTCCTTAGGTTAGTTAGGTTTAGGTAGTTCTAAGTTCTAGGGCACTGATGACCTCAGCGGTTAAGTCCCATAGTGCTCAGAGCCATTTGAACCATTTTTGAACTTCACGTTAATTTATAAGCAGTCTGTTACGTCACTTTCTACAGTTAACGAATGTCCCGCGGGATTCAAGAATCAGAGATGACCCACTTGACGGATGTCAGACACCCCTAATCAGAAGGTAGACTCAGACCCGGCAGGAAGGCAATTTCCGCCCGGCCACATTGGTATCGGATTCCCCCTATTTCCCCCAAGTGGCTTAAAGCAAGTACAGGGACGTTTGCTTCATCGTCCTTTTCAATGCGTTATTTAAATCTGCTTCTAATGTCCTCAGAGCCGATGGGGCATTAAAACCTGTAAACTTTCTATGTAATTTATGTTTCCAAAACTTTCTCCTCCTGAAACGTACACTTAAGGTATTGTATTCAGCTGATGAACTATACTTACTGTTGATTGCCCGTGTATTGCGCTTCTAAAGAGTGTTGTGGAACAAAACTTTATTCTTAGTGAAACTGTGAATTATAAATAGTGAAAACGAATCTAATTAAATCCCAAAAGGAACTAATTGTGTACTCAGTGTAAGGTATTTAACCGAAACTCAATATTGAAGTACATTATTAAAGTTACGTAACACGAAGTGCTGTGTCTGACTTGAAATATAAACAAAATAAAATGCTGCTCAGCTCGGAAGAAAGTAATTGTTTCAGATTACCGTCACTGTTCCCTGTAAATTAATATGCTTACTTAACACAACATCCGAAAAGTCTAACTACGTACTGTTTACTCACAATAATGCAAAGAGAGATCTGTCCTGAAAGAGAAGTAAATCTGTTCAGCATGCTAGTGTCTGTTGTACTGACGTTCTCGAAAGCAAATTGAAATCGGCAAATGAAGCAGCTGAATAAAAAATAAAATACTCACTACTAAACTTTTCTTTGCTTGTCAGGAAAAGTCTGCGGCTGCGTGTGGCGTAAGGTGCAATGCACGCACGACAAAATATTTAAAACTTTACTAAGAGTGGTGGAGGAGGGTTTCACTTTAAAGAAAAGAGTTATTGAAAAATGAAACTCTGATTAAACTTACCAACACTAGAAGACTTTTACAAGTACGAAATTCACTCAGTGCAAAACCTACAATCGTTTAAACTAGTTACGTTATTTGTGACATAATGGAAACTAAGATATCAAATTAATAGTAATCATGAATATGATTAGTTATCTAAGGGCCCGGAGATTTTCTTCAGTTAATAGTTATGACAAAAACACTGCATTCATGTGCAAGTGTTGGCTACTTTGAAATGTTTCGCCGAAAAAATCTTCTCCGCCCATACAGTCAAGAAAATATCTTTATAAACGAATGTTCATCTCCGTAATAAAGAATTTCAGATGATTTCTCCAAGATTCACAAACATCAGGTCTCCTTCTCTAAAACTCAACTGCTCGCTACTATTCCGCTAATAAGAATGCCCCAGCTCTGCGCAGCTGATTGGTGACCAAACTTCCACTCTTTCTTTTAGCTCATTTTGTTCGCTGTTATTCGTTTATTTGCTCGGGGCGGACGCCTTATGACGCTTGTTCAACTTCACCGTCGTTCCATTAACTCAGTTTTTTTATTATAGAGGGTGGCTAATCCTCTGGCCGAGCACGCTGAGCTACCGAGCCTGCTGCGCTCATTCATCGCTGTCCTAGTAAGGTAAAGGTGCAATATTTACAATGTGAGGAAGATTACGACAGTCTTACAAACCCAAATATTTTTCTTCCATTCGAATTACCGAAAAGTGCACGGTATGATATCAGACGCGTCAAAGGTGTCTGAAATGGCTGACTCCATATGCACATCACACCGTTCGTGTGAAATATTAGCTACGAGGAGCCTTTGTGAAAAATTTGTGCAACATCTGTTGGACTCTGAACTAAAAATGTGAAAATTAATTTTCCACATATGTTTAGACCTAGAAAACTAGCAGCGTGCATTTTGAAGGAACATGCTTTGATCATCGGAAGTAACACACACAAGGATCCTTATTACGTGCAGATTAAGAGTTTTTAAAAGTATCGAACGTAATGATGGTTCCTGTGTGTATATATTTCTGATGCTGAACGTGTGTAACTTGGAAAGTTCCTAAATTAGTGCCTTTGCGTCGCGTGAATTTGCCTACATTTTAACATTCAATTACACCCACGACCCAACATCGTATCATGTTTTAATCCAAATGTTTGGACTGTTTTCAAAGGATCAGAATGATTTTGTGTCAAAGAAAGTTAACTTTTTGTCGGTTCTGTACGCCATATGCTTTCGAAACCCGTTAAATTCGTCAAAGGCAAAGTCAATCCCATGCTCTGGAAATGAGTTTCGGGAGAAGACGCTGGAATCTCGCGTTGCCGTCGTGGGCAACGTGCTGCTTATAACGAACCTCCATGTAGCCTACACAGACGAAATTTAAAAATTATTTAGGAACGCCTTCGGTAATACTACAGGAGAAAAAGTTACATTTTCTAACTTGGGATACTGTAGTTCTGCATGGTATTTGCGTTGCTGAATAGTGCAAGTAAAAATGAGTCTCTGTCATTTAAATAAAGCTTTCTTTTATGAATTAAATTACGGTAATCAGAATTTTACATGCGTTATCTTCCGCTATTCCTATGAATTACATTCAAGCCAAACTTACTGATATAGCATCGGCTGTGTGTGGTTGTATTGAGACAGCGTTGAAATACGTAGGTAAGTTTTGCAACGTGTCGCATTAATAAAGCATAGAAATTCGGATGTTACTAATGAACGAAGTAGGTATTTGTTTGCAGACTACGTTCGGTCGAAAAAGCCGACCGGTCGCCCGAATTTCCATACAAGCGTCAGCTAATACACTTCCTGAGGCCATCCCTATTTACAAAAATAACGCCTATGTAAGAAGGGAGCGACTCAAGGTACACAGACTACTTGAATGAAAGTCTAAGACTTATTTTACTCTGCTGTATTAAGATAAAACAACTAACAATATGCGACATCAAGTAGGGACAGAGAGAATAAGGAAAGGGACAGAATTATCAATCACCGTCTTATGTCTATTGTATTGGAAACAATCTAGGCACGATTATGAACATTACATATTAGGTACTTTGTGTTATTTTTACTCTCTAATAAATTACAACAATATCTTCAGCAATTTGGCGATACCTTAAATGCTTTACGTATGTTATTTGTATTTTATTTCATATAAGTAACTTAGAAAAAGGAAAGAATTAACAGCACGTCGATAAAAGGGGCACCAGTGGCAGTTGTCATTCTTCGACCTACTATGAAGTATTTTACAAGGATGAAGAATGCAAAATGGCGCAACATGTTCGAAATTCTCAGAAAAATATGTATGAGATGTAGAGGTAGATGGGTAATATATTTTATATATAAGAACAAGAGATAAAATAAGAACTGAAAATGAAGGGAGAAGGGTTCAGATATTAACTGGTGTAAGACAGTTGATGCAGTCTCCCCTACTATTCAACCTATACATCGAAGAAGCTACGGCGGTAATGGAGAAAAAAATTAAGACTGGTCTGAAATTCATAGTGAAAGGATATCAGTGATAAGATCTCTGATGACACGGTGATCCTTAGTAAACTAAGAAAAAGGGCAGGACATATGAATCAAATGGCTCTGAGCACTATGGGACTTAACATCTGTGGTCATCAGTCCCCTAGAACTTAGAACTACTTAAACCTAACTAACCTAAGGACATCACACACATCCATGCCCGAGGCAGGATTCGAACCTGCGACCGTAGCAGTCGCGCAGTTCCGGACTGAGCGCCTGAACCGCTAGACCACCGCGGCCGGCCATATGAATCGATTAAGCAGTCTAATCAGCATAAAATGTTAATTGACGGTGAGACGAAAGTAGCGAAGAGCAGCAGTAAGATCTGAAATGGGCTTTACAACAAAACTGGCAGTGTCGTAGCAGCCGACGTGAACAAATTTTGACGCCTTGGAAGCAAAATAACAGATGAAGGACGAATCAAGAAGGATTGTTAAGCAGACTTGTACAGGCAGAGAGGACATATCGCGCTGGAAGATGTCTGCCTGCATCAAACAGAGGCCTTCATTTGATATGGAAGTCTCTATTATTTTGTTTAGTTTTGTTATTTGAATGTTCTATAGATCTTAACTGCGACATCTCATCACAGTGTAGATCCTACACGTAATTAAAATTTTAATTTAATTTAGTCTATGATAAAGTTTCAAAAGACAGCGAAGGACACTTTTAAATGGCCTATTCAAAAATTCCGGTATGCAGTGAAAAATGTCGGTAAGCTGATATTTCATCAATTTGTTTTTAACACTTGTTTCGTTATGTTTCGGCGCTTCTGGGTCACATGAGACGTGGTCAAAGATTATTACGACTACAGTCTCTGTTCCCTTCTGTGCAGTGAGTAAGAAAACTTTTATTACAGCAGTAGACAATTTTGTTGATAACGAAAGCGATACAGGACTTCAGGGGGGTATTTTCCTTCTTTGGATGGAAGTTTATTCTTGTTGTGTCTGATGTTTGGCGGACAGTTTGAGTATTCTACATTGTTCAATCGTTCAGAAGCGTTTGGGCACACTTGGGGTCCTTCGATTCTCTGTTTGGAGAAATATTTGAATCTCCGTTGTATTGTCTATCTTCCGCTTTGCCGCTGTTGGTATCTCATAGTTATCGATCGATGGACTCTATATTTTTGTCATCATGGTGGGTTGATAGTTGCAACATGACGAAGTTTGCTGACATTGTTGTGAAGGATATCTGTAGTACTGAATACGGTTGAGATGTGGCTGACTGTCTTCTCCTTCATACCGGAAGTTTCAAAAAGGAATTACGTATTACGAAGTATTATATTGCCAAAGCTATAAATCGCTGCACCACAACCCGGTTATTGGAAGAATGGATAGATTCTGTAGTTTGTATACATTGCCTCTAGATGTCGGTTGTCTTCTGTTTGTTTGGTTACCGTCACATGTTCCAAAATGGCTACTCCGCAGCAGAAATATTTCGTGTTCCGAATCTGCGAATTGTAATTCCGTTATTATACTACAAAGACGTTTCAGGTTGACGTACCAAATTGATCCTCCGAATGGATGAATTATTCGCAGATATTAGCGACTGTTTCTAGACAGAGGATGTGTATGTAATCGAAAGAGTCCTGGCCGCTGTGGTGTTTCCGATGAAAAAGTCGCACGAACTCAAACCGCTTTCCAACGCAGTTCTACAAATTCACAAGTCGTGCCAGTTGGGAGTTACGGCTGCCTACAACAACAGTTTGGCGTGTTTTGAGACGTCGATTGCTTATGATGCCGTACAAGTTACAGCTGCAACAGACTCTAGGACATGACGACAAACGAAAACGCGTGACACTTTCTGACAAGCTTTAGAATGCTATTGGGAATGATAATACTTTCGTACAGCGCTTCCTGTGCAGTGATAAAGCGACTTTCAACCTTATCGGGAAAGCAATCAATCACAGCGTTCGAATTCGGGTCCTAGAGAATCCACATGCACAAGTGAACATGAAAGAGATTCACCCGAAGTCAATGTGTATTGAGCGATATCACTTTCATCTGTTTACGGCTTTTTATTCCTTGATGGGGACACCCCTAACGGTCAACAGTATCTTGCTATGTTATGAAGCTGGTTGTATCCCAGGTAGAACGAAAACATCTTCATTGTTCAACAACAAGTGTCCAGGGAATAGAAAAGCAACTGGAATCACTCAATAGAGGAAAGTCCACTGGACCTGACGGGATACCAATTCGATTCTACACAGAGGAACGGAGGGTTCCAAATGATTGGAAAAGAGCACAGATAGTCCCAGTCTTCAAGAAGGGTCGTCGATCAGATGCGCAAAACTATAGACCTATATCTCTGACGTCGATCTGTTGTAGAATTTTGGAACATGTTTTTTGCTCGAGTATCATGTCGTTTTTGGAAACCCAGAATCTACTATGTAGGAATCAACATGGATTCCGGAAACAGCGATCGTGTGAGACCCAACTCGCTTTATTTGTTCATGAGACCCAGAAAATATTAGATACAGGCTCCCAGGTAGATGCTATTTTTCTTGACTTCCGGAAGGCGTTCGATACAGTTCCACACTGTCGCCTGATAAACAAAGTAAGAGCCTACGGAATATCAGACCAGCTGTGTGGCTGGATTCAAGAGTTTTCAGCAAACAGAACACAGCATGTTGTTATCAATGGAGAGACGTCTACAGACGTTAAAGTAACCTCTGGCGTGCCACAGGGGAGTGTTATGGGACCATTGCTTTTCACAATATATATATAAATGACCTAGTAGATAGTGTCGGTAGTTCCATGCCGCTTCTCGCGGATGATGCTGTAGTATACAGAGAAGTTGCAGCATTAGAAAATTGTAGCGAAATGCAGGAAGATCTGCAGCGGATAGGCACTTGGT
The DNA here is from genome assembly GCF_021461395.2 of Schistocerca americana. Lineage (NCBI taxonomy): Eukaryota > Metazoa > Arthropoda > Insecta > Orthoptera > Acrididae > Schistocerca > Schistocerca americana. The sequence goes on along the minus strand of NC_060126.1, from coordinate 489,811,995 downwards.
GCAGGGAGTGGCAACTGACCCTTAACATAGACAAATGTAATGTATTGCGAATACATAGAAAGAAGGATCCTTTATTGTATGATTATATGATAGCGGAACAAACACTGGTAGCAGTTACTTCTGTAAAATATCTGGGAGTATGCGTGCGGAACGATTTGAACTGGAATGATCATATAAAACTAATTTTTGGTAAGGCGGGTACCAGGTTGAGATTCCTTGGGAGAGTGCTTAGAGAATGTAGTCCATCAACAAAGGAGGTGGCTTACAAAACACTCGTTCGACCTATACTTGAGTATTGCTCATCAGTGTGGGATCCGTACCAGATCGGTCTGACGGAGGAGATAGAGAAGATCCAAAGAAGAGCGGCGCGTTTCGTCACAGGGTTATTTGGTAACCGTGATAGCGTTACGGAGATGTTTAATAAACTCAAGTGGCAGACTCTGCAAGAGAGGCGCTCTGCATCGCGGTGTAGCTTGCTCACCAGGTTTCGAGAGGGTGCGTTTCTGGATGAGGTATCGAATATATTGCTTCCCCCTACTTATACCTCCCGAGGAGATCACGAATGTAGAATTAGAGAGATTAGAGCGCGCACGGAGGCTTTCAGACAGTCGTTCTTCCCGCGAACCATACGCGACTGGAACAGGAAAGGGAGATAATGACAGTGGCACGTAAAGTGCCCTCCGCCACACACCCTTGGGTGGCTTGTGGAGTATAAATGTAGATGTAGATGTAGATGTAGACATATGGCACACCCTTACTGGAGTCGCCAAGTGCGTGAATACACGAATGCTGCTCTTCCGAATCGCTGGATTGGTCGTCAAACAGCCGGCGACTTAAAATTTCTCAGATGACCTGCACGGTCACCGGATATGGCGCCCTGTGACCTCTTCCTGTGGGGCTACTATAACGACAACGCTTATGCAGCAACACTACAATAGAATCTGGAAGAATTAAGAACCTGTTCCGTGCTGCCATAGTATCAGTGACGATGGACATGCGTACACGAGTATGGGAGAGATGTGAGTATTTATATCATTCTGTTCGTATCGCTGGTGTAGGACATACTCAGCATTTGTAATGTGAAATTGAGAGATTCATAAATATGTGTTACGTGTTTCACAGTTGCATGTCTTACAGTTTAATAAACATCTGAGTTCGAAATATGTGTGTTATTTTTGAAATACCCTTTATATTTGTCTTGACATTCGTTATCCTTATCTTTCGTTCGAATCCAAGCTGGAGCTACGAACGACCACCTCAGCCAGCGATTTTGAGGTGTCTGCAAGGACTAAATGTTCGTGCCACAGGTGGTGCACCAATCTGTGCAGATGTAGAGGATTGTTGGCTAGACTTTCAATTTATGTATTTGAATTTTAGTGTTATGGATTAGATCTTTGAGGGTAAAATATGGTAAGAACACGCTGATTTTTTTATAAATTTTCTTCTTACGTTCTGTTGTTTTCGATGAGAATGTTGACGATTTATCCAGGTGGACACGTATTTTGTTGTCTCTATGAAATGATTTCCTCGATCAAGTAATTGGAGTACTCAAAGTATTGGGTCCCCTTTTTTCTCAAAAGAATTACGTGCGTATTTGTACGGGATGCTGTTACTTTACTGTCCTCTAACCGTGTTTCCCTGATGGTTGACTTTGTACTGTGTTGATGAACTGGTCAGTGTTACATTACAACTTTATGAATGATATGTCAGTCGTGTATAATTTATTCGTAACATTCTGTATAGCTGGCAGGTCATTAACGTAAAGACTATAAAGGATCAGTGAAATCACGTATCCTCCATATATGCCTTTTTCTGTTAGCTGAATCTAACACTCTTTAATCGGTTTTTGGTGGTGGATTTTCTCCATTACCTCGCCACCCTTCGTCTTACACGTTCTCTATGTCGAAGAACACTGCTTCTGCAGATTTATCTAGGTTGATATTATGCTGCATGTCATCGGTGGTCCGTAATAGATGGAATTTTTCGGACATCAGGGTTGGTTTTGTTTTATGAGCATCAGGCTGTGGTGGGAGGCATATCTCTTTGCCTAACGTTATGTCTCTTGATGCTGGATACATCATCAAAGGCTATAAAGAAAGAGACAGCTGTTTCACGCTTAAACAATTTCAGCAAGCGGAACTGTTTTCGAGACCCTTCGGCATTGTGAGACGAAACATTAGGCAGTGGAATCTGCCTCGGACACGGCTAATGCCCATATGATCATATGGCTTTACCGAAGTATGCTATTACTGTTTGCAAGTTGTGTCTAACTCTTTACAACAAGCCGGTGAACTAAGTAATGTATATGCTGGATTCCCAATGGAACACAGATGAATCACACTGCAAAATACGAAGGCATAATGTGGATGTGTAGTGCTAAAGACAATGACGCACGCAAGAGTCTAGAGTGCGTCAGATGGTTGGTTGATTGGTTAGTTGATTTGGGGGAGGGGACCAGACAGTGAGGTCATTGGCCCCATCGCATGAGGAAAGGATAGGGAAGGAAATCGGCAGCGCCCTTTCAAAGGAACCATCCTGTCATTTGCCCGAAACGATTTTGGGAAATCACGGTAAACCTAAATCAAGACGGCCGGACGCGGGTTTGTACCGTCGTCCTCCCGAATGCGAGTCCAGTGTGCTAGCCACTACGCCAAATCCATCGGTAGTTAGATGACTGACGGCGATGACGACGACGGCGATGGTGATGATGTTGATGATGATAATATGTGTATACTAACATCGAAATATTGATGACAGAAACGATTTTTCAAAAGTATTTTATCTTCGTGACTGAAGACGGTTCAAATCAAAAGGCTCTAAGCACTATGGGACTTCACATCTGAGGTCATCAGTCCCCTAGGCTTATAACTACTTAAACCTAACTAACCTAAGGACATGACACACATCCATGCCGGAGGCAGGATTCGAACCTGCGACCGTAGCGGTCGCGCTGTTCCAGACTGTAGCACCTAGAACCGCTCGGCCACAGCAGCCGGCTGTGACGGAAGAAACTGATACCTTTTATGGAGCTACGATAAACTTTCCGTTTACCCCTTGGGGGCAATTAGCCCAACATTGTGAACTACAGATCTAGAAGAAAGTGGAAGATGAATTTAATATGAAGAGGGATAGCGTATGAAGCAGGCGCAGATGACATTCACTAATATTGTAATTCATTTCAGTCAAACGAAAGGCAGCACCATAATAAGTTGAAAAGATGTGACAAAGAGAAACTTACAATGTATAACTACACAGGGTGATTCCGTCATTTGTGGTAATTTCCCATGGGACCAAAATGCTGAGGTCATCTGTCCCAAGGCTTACACACTGCTTAACCTAACTTAAACTAACTTAACACTAAGGACGACACACACATCCATGCCCGGCGGATGATCGAGTACGGCAAAAGTATGAATTTGAGGTTGAGGACCCTGGTGCGGAAAAGAAGGAAGAAGCGAAAATCGCTCTACTGAGAGCTCTTTGCTTTCCATAATTTGGAAGGAGGTAGATTGGACCAACATCAGGAAAATGAATCCAGTGAGTATGGGCTCTAAAGTGCGTACCTTATGAGCTATATGCGCTTCATCTTTCCAGCAGTGAAACACATCCATTCTACAGAATAGATGCCCATACCTCTTAAGGTCTGCACTTTAGAGCACGTGTTTACGGGATCATTTTCTCTTGTTTGGTCCATATAAACTTCTGTGAAAATACTGAAAATACAGACCTTGCAGTAGAAGAGGTCCCCTATTAGAAGTACCAGTTGCGATGACCTCAACCCACAGGAAAAATAATTATCAAAATCTGAACTGTGAAGTCATCCAAAATTCTAGTTGGAAAACCACACTCTTTGTTATACTTCTCAATTGGTCACGATCCCACTTTGATTATGAACTGAAAACTCTAATATTCACGAGAAACTACTCTGAAATTATCCTGAACCGACAAATTTGTGTATATATTCTCTGAAACTTCAAAGACATCGAAGACAATATCTGAAAGGAATTAGAAAAAGTGACAAAATTTCGTGAGTCACACACAATACTGTTAATAATTCCATAAACATTGGGGGAGGGGGGGTTCACCATACATCTACCCACTTTTGAGTATAACCAGTGTCTCTTAATACTACGACTCGTAGCAATACAATATCAAAAACTTTTGTTACTGGGTAAACAGTCCCTACGTGATTTGACAGCTGACATTCATAATTCACGCTCACGTCAGGAAATGCACCAATACGGGAATAGCAGCTTTTACGTTATGGGTCAGAACGCAAGCAATTCTGGCGGTCGCCGTAACTTTCGCGCGACGCCATATTTCGCGACAAAATACTCTTATTAGTCACTGTCATATATCTAGTCTCATAACAATACATACAACTGCATAAAATAACTGCAACAATTTTGACAAGCAAGGAGAATTAATTCTAATGAGAGGAAGAAGTTTATATTTACTAGTGTTTCAACAATGACTACCAGGCAACTTTTAATTCACTGATTGAAATTTTATTTTCGTTAGCAGAAAGCAAACATAAACTGAACAAAGAATTTATTTGAATAGAGTCTGTAACTCTTATACTTTTAATAGAGAAAGAAAGTTTCTAGGTCAGGGGGTAGCGTTCGGCGAAATCTCTTAACTTTTTGTTGCATACGAAGCGTTGCGTAGGGCAACACGATGTCTGCGTGTTACGATGATGAGGGCAGGATACAGGCAGTTCCGCTGGTTAATCTTCTCCGGCGAAAAGCAAATAAAGTTCCGGCACAGCTGTATCATTAACCCCGTGGTGATTAACAAACCACAAGATGCCAGTATACGACCGTTGTTGACATGTCCTCTCTTTCAAAGTACATGAAGTAGACATCGCTCATTTTTACACTTTATGCACTGTCAGTGACGCTATCGTCTATAATTACACAGTTCGTCACATTCATATAGTCTTAGCCACAAATACACAGTTCATAGAATTGTTCTTGTGTGTGAAGCACACGGTAAACAATGTCCACTTTGTTGTCGCATTTCAAACTTCGACGTCACTGAAAGTCATTTATATTGCACAGTTAATTAAAGTCTTCACTTTCACGGCTTGATAGAATGTGATAGACAACAGTTCCACCACCCAAAACCAATACCACCAAAGTTCATTCGCATAAAAGCACTGTTCGTGTCGGCCACAACAATGTATTGTCAGCGGCACTTTCACAGTCCGGTTTATTTGCTCTTAAAGTTCGCTGGCCGTGGCATTACATACCGCAGTGGTAAAGAGAATTAACAATCTGATAGTTCGGTATCACTGTCCATACGATTACGTATGCTTTTCATATAACACAGTACTATTTTTCCGCGCACGCGTCACAGACACACCATCCACCATCCCCTCTACTACACAACAACCTTTCGACTATCGATATCACTATCGCTGTCCCCTGTCTATAGATGTTATATCGTAAATTTACCCGCGTTCATCATCACTGAAAGCTTTTAGCATGATCACAAATCACCCTATAGATCACACAGTGTAGTAAAACATTTTACACTTTTTGTAAAGCAGGTAATGAGTTTCGCGTATAGTGAAAATATGCAGAGATTTAATCTTCTGGTGTAAAATTTGGGGAGGGGTTTCCCGGTATTCCTATGCATTTTATTAAAAGTACTTTATGTAGGGCCAAGTATTCTGAAACTCCCGTTTCTACATAACAGGGAAATAATCGTTCTTAATTCTGGTGGTAGTGGTGATATTTCTTACTTCGTCGCGCTGTGTCGTAGTTTATCCACAATCAGTGCCACCGTAATAAATCACGTGACGTCACACGCAGGATGTCCTTCATGGTGATTTAATTGGACCCTATATCTCTCCTCTCCGCGAAAGAAATCAGATGTACCTAATTTTGCTGCAGGAAAAAAGGAGCGCGGGCACGGTTTGCAGTTCCCTTCCGCGAAAGCCTCGGCGGTACAAAGGAGGACAGGCCGAGGTCGACCAGTTACTTGGTCGTTAAAATTCCCGGCTTTGACTCTTTTGATTTTTTTTTATTGTGGTAGCTGTGTGAAGAGTACATGGCGAGTGGTTCTTTTGGTGACACATTAAAATTGTGTGCCACGACAGCCATCGAACCTTGGTTAACAGCCCGCATTAGGTATTACATGATCAACTACAGCATGCAATCACAAATCATAAAACACAATAGTAAATACACGGAGAATATACAATTTATTTCTTTTTTAATTAAAAAAATTCTACTACTAATAAAAATATAGTTTGTAATGTATCTTTCCTTATTGGCACAATAAAATTTGGAAGAAGTATTTAGCTGCCACCAAACTGTGTGCTGTGCAGTTAAGAAAGACTTGACTCAGAACAGACAGGTCACAAATGGGATGGCACGTTGCGGTTACTACTCTAATACAAGTAAAAACTTAAAGATTATTCGGTAAACTTTCATCAGCTTTAGTATCTTACTTCTGCCATCGCGAATTCGGCGCTCTCCGGATGTATCAGGCCCTGGTGGCTGTTGTTCATCCCCGCGGCTTGAAAGCCTTGACCGCGAAAATACAATATAATGACTTTCTTGCATAAATGGGGAAAACGTATGAAATTCTACTTCGTAGAAAAATAATGTGAAGGTTGGACTTTGCATGTACTTACTGATAAAACGACCCGACTCGATACCTATCAGCCGCTTTGCTTCCAAACAGAATCGTGCACAATCCTGATACACAGATCTGAAATGTTAATACTCGTAAACCAGATTAAAATATATGGTTCCAAAGAGATATGTGAAAATCGCACCTAGCCAGAAATCTGTGAAATTCGAACCCAGTTTTGCAGGAAGCTACCACCTCAAGGGTAGAGCCTACCTGCGCCTCCGGGAGTTGTCATTCACCGGAAACGATCACTGTGCGGCTCTGCTTATCTGCTCTCGTCAGTTTCTCGTCCACTCTACTGACTGACCGCTTGGCTAGTCGCTGTCAGTCTAACTTTCGGAGTGTTGAGATCGCTCGCCTTGTGTCTTTGTGTGCTTATGCGTTCGATATGGAACTGCCAACAACTACAACGGTTAACCATGTGCCCACTATTATGGTTACTCGTACATCGTAAAGGGAACCAAAGCAGATGGGACTGTGATATGCCGCTATTCGAAACACAGAACAACATATTGCCGAGAAATGCTTAAGGCCAAAGACTGTACCGTGCTTAGTTTAAACGAGCATCAATGTGGGTCACAGGATGGTGCTAGCTTAGAAGTAAAAAAGACGTGGAATCAGGCGAAGAAAAGATAACGACAGGAAGAGACTTCGATTTCTAAAATATATACCAAAGAGTTGGGCGACTTGCACAGTCGAGGGTACGATATTGTTACCGAAATGCCAGAACAGCAAGCAGTGAAGAGGATGCACCGGGCCAAATCACACGGCAATCAGAAAGAGACAGAAACACGACAAGAAGTTGATCTTTAAGCAGAGTTATTAACCATGAATGACGGCAGCAGTTTTCTCTTGTGTGATGACAGCTTTGGAGATAGGTCCATAGTTCTTAGTTGGAAAGCAGGAAGAGAAACTCTAAAGACTAAACAAGGCATTTTTATGAAAGGGAACTTCAAATGCTGTAGCAAGAAATTTCGAGAGATATATACTACTTATGCAGACTTTGGAAGTTCAAAGTACGAAACATATATCTATCCGGCGACTTTTGCATTTTTATCAAACAAAAGAAAAGAAATATATCTCCACCTTTTCCGCAAGGTTGTGGATAATGTTTCAGAATGGAGACCTAGCAATGTCACCGTTGATTTCGACTCAGCTCCGATTTCTGCCCTACAAGTTGTGATCCCGTCGGTTAAAGTGCGTGGCTGCCATTTCCATGTGAAGAAATCTCTCTGGAGAAAAGTGAAAGACGTGGAGCTTACTTGACAATACAGAGAAGACGAAGAGGTAAGACTGCAGATTCGCATGCGTGCTGCCCTGGCGTTCCTTCGACCTGAAGATGTCTGCGATGGCTGGCTCGTGATAAATTCTCAAGCTCCTGATATCAACAAGCTTTCTTATTTTTCGAGTACTTTGTAGATACATGGTTGGAAAATGACGAAAACCAAATCAGTTTTTAGAACTGCTAGTGACGGTGTCATCGTGCCACCAACATAGTAGAAGATGGGCACAAAAAATTAGTAATCTTCTCGGAAAATCAGATGCTAAAATTAAAGACGTGATGAATACAGAAGCAGAGAACTAGGCATATGCATTAATGACATCAGAATTAAGTATGGAAGGCAAACGAAAGAAAATAACTTATACGAAAGTTGATGAAATGCTGAAAAGATAGTATAAAAGTATGAAGAGATTGGTGACATCAGGGCTTGTTTGAAAGCAATCTCTTATGTCCTAAAATTTGAATGAAGACGTATGCTAGTGTTGGACGATATATATGTAATGAATGTACAAAATGTAAATATTCATAGTAACTTACAAATTTAAAAATAAAATATGAAGTTTAAGAAATCAAATACAAAAAATAAAAAATATAAAAAATACTTCAGTTTGATTTCAAACACGTACCCAACTCATACGATTATAGTTGCTGGTGACTTTAATTTACCCTCGATATGTTGGCTAAAATACATGTTTAATTCCGGTGGTACGAAAAAAACATCATCCGAAATTGTGCTAAACGCATTCTCTGAAAATTATTTCGACCAGTTAGTTCATGAGCCCACGAGAATAATAAACGGTTGTGAAAACACATTTGTTCTCTCAGCAAGAAATAATACTGAGTTAATAACGAGCATAAAATCGGATACAGGTATTAGTGAACATAAGGTTGTCGTAGGAAGATTGAATATTGTAACCCCCAAATCCTCCAAAAATAAACGAAAAGTATACATATTCAAAAAAGCAAATAAAAATTCACTTGACGCCTTCCTGAGAGACAATCTCCAATTCTTCCAGATTAACAATATAAGTGTAGACCGGATGTGACTTGGATTCAAAGAAATATTATCTGCAGCAATTGAGAGATTTATACCAAATAAATTAACAAACGACGCAGCTGATCCTCACTGGTACACAAAACTGGCCAGAACATTGTTGCAGAAACGACAAAACAAACATGCCAAATTTAAACCCACGCCAAATCCCCAAGATTGGCGACCCTTTACAGAAGCTCGAAATTAAGCGCGCACTTCAATGCGAGATGCTTGTAATAGTTTCCACAGCAAAACTTTGTCTCGAAACCTTGCAGAAAATCCAAAGAGGTTCTGGTCGTATGTGACGTATGTTAGCGCCAAGAAACGATCAATGCCTTCTCTGCGTGTTAGCAATGGAGATAGTATCGAAGACAGCGCTGCCAAAGCAGAGTTACTGAACACAGAGTTCCGAAATGCGTTCACAAAGGAAGACGAAGTAAATATTGCAGAATTGAATCGAGAACAGCTGCCAACATGAGTAACGTAGAAGTAGATATCCTCGGAGTAGTGAAGCAACTTAAATCACCTAATAAAAGCAAGTCTTCTGGTCCAGACTGTATACCAATTAGGTTAGTTTCAGAGTACGGTGATGCATTAGCTCCGTACTTAACAATCCATACAACCGTTCGCTCGACGAAAGATCCGTACCCAAAAACTGGAAAGTTGCGCAGGTCACACCAATGTTCAAGAAAGGTAGTAGGAGTAATCCACTAATTAGAGGCCCATATCATTAACGTCGATATGCAGCAAGATTTTGGAATATATATTGTGTTTGAACATTATGAATTACCATGAAGAAAACTATCTATTGACACAGTCAACATGAGTTTAGAAAACATCGTTCTTGTGAAACATAACTGTCTCTTTATTCTTATGAAGTGTTGAGTGTTATTGACAAGTGATTTCAGAACGTTTCCGTAATTCTGAATTTCCGAAAGACTTTTGACTACGACACAAGCGGCTTGTAATGATATTGCGTGCTTATGGAATATCGCCTCAATTATGTGATTGGATTTGTGATTTCCAGTCAGAGAGGTAGTAATTGACGGAAAGTCATCGAGTAAAACAGAAGTGATCTCTGGCGTTCCCCAAAGTAGTGATATAGGGTTTTTGCTGTTCCTTATCTATATAAACGGTTTGGGAGACAATCTGAGCAACCGTCTTAGGTTGTTTGCAGATGAAGCTGTCGTTTATCGACTAATAAAGTCATCAGAAGATCAAAACAACTTCCAAAACGATTTAGAAATGATATCTGAATGGTGCAAAAATAGGCAATTGACCCTAAATAACGAAAAGTGCGAGGTCTTCCACATGAGTGCAAAAAGGAATTCGATAAACTTCGGTTACACGATAAATCAGTCAAATTTAGAGGCTGTAAATTCAACCAAAAACCTAGGAATTACAATTGCGAACAACTTAACTTAGGAGGAACACATAGAAAATGTTGTGGTGAAGGCTAGTTAAAGACTACGTTTTATTGGCAGGACACTTACCAAATGTAACAGATCTACTAAGGAGACTGCCTACACTACGCTTATCCGTCCTCTTTTAGAATACTGCTGCTAGGTGTGGGATCCTTACCAGATAGGACTGACGGAGTACATCGAAAAAGTTCAAAGAAGGGCAGACCGTTTTGTATTATCGCGGAATGTGGGGGAGAGTGTCACTGAATTGATACAGGATTTAGGCTGGGCATCATTAAAAGAAAGGCGTTTTTCATTGTACAAAAAACTGATATGATTTCATATACTTGCAGTATAAAGTACATAACATGCTTAGTCACACAATGCGGGAAGATGAAGCCGCCCTGCACAAGGGCTGCGCGATGTAGTGCTAGGTGTGACGTGAGAAGCCGTGTACAGCTAGTTTCACCTATACTGATGCCTAACCCTGTACTTTTAGGTAGTGTGACAACGCGTCTTAGATACATTATGTGTACCATATGCTGATCCACAGCTGTGGACGATATTTTATGTTTATTTTGAAGTATTCTTTGTGAAGTAGAAGTGGTCATATCTTTAAATCCTTCGTTTGAAAATTATTTGTTCTGTTTTCGATTGTAGTCTCTGAAGACATAGTACTAAGTAAAAATCATCTAGCAGAAAAACTGATCACTTCTCACAATAAGTAACGTGGCATTATTAATCTTATTCGATCATCGTTAGTCCCATTCACCTGTACACCATGTAACAGTAAGTTTACATGGACTGTAAAAATTGAGTATTGCTGACAAGGTGGTCCGTCAGTGTTGTCTGGCAATATCACGACCACAAGACAAGGCCGTTGGCAGAATGAGGTTGACTTCTTATGCCGGAAGTGTTCGGCCGCCAATAGTGATTGTTAATCAAAGTTCAGGCGGTAGCCCTTCCAATGCCAGACCAAGGACTAATCAAAGACGATATACCTACACCATGTGCGCACGGCTATTTATGTGTTACCACACGTTACAGATTTCGAGGGGAACTGGGATAAAATGTGATACAAGTATAACATTGACATTGGCTCCAGTGCATCGCTCAATGTCGTGAAGTGTGAAGGAACTGTGCTTCTTGGGGCTCATATACTTTGTATAAATGATTTAGCATTTTTAATTATGTGCTAGTTTGGTTGGGTAGTTGGGCATCTTTAGGAAATCTTGTGTATTAGGTACCTTAGGTGAGTGTACTTTCAGGTCATAAAATTTTGGCAGTGATATGATAGTTTTACGTCTGTTGCAATGCTTTTGTGGGTAGGAGGAGGTGATGGGTGATTTAGTGTTCTTAAGGTTTATGATTAATGAGGGATTTAATAGTGAATATCTTTTGAATGATGGTGAGTGATGTTGCACATAATAATTTGATGGAAAGTGTGTTTACTATATGATGTACATTTTCGTTACATTTATCCATTTTTTTAAGTGAAATGATTTTTGACGAGTCTTATTTCTTCATTTCCTGAAGTGTCACGTTGTAGTTGATAGATTTTGAGTGTTGAGTGGGAATATGATTCCGTATTGTAGAACAGAGTGAAGTGATGCAAGATGTTTAGTTTGATTGTAGATTTTGTACTATATGTGTTCATGAGTGAATATATTTTTTAGTAGTGAATTCTGTGAATGATGTGTGGTTATGACTGATATGAGGTGATGGTTCAAAAGTTTACATTCTGTGAACTTATGATTGTCTGACGTTTAGACTTAGTGATATTTCTGTTCTTGCACATTACTAAGTGAGATATGTTTTTGCAACTGAATATTTCTTGTATGACATGTGTATATATTGTGAAGGACGTTTTGCCTGCACATGATCAGTGAACTATAATCTCTACATTATGATAATGATTGTGGATGACGGATGAGATTGAACTGAAGGGGTGTGTACAGTTCATTGGTTATTATAAGTGATTTGTTCATGAGGGATTTGAGAGTGTTAAAATTGATGACATCTATTGGTATTGAGAAAAATGAATGAGATAAAGAATTTGAGTGTGTCACTGGTTAACGAAAGTAAACTGGTTGTGAGCCGGTTTGTAAGCCATTAGAGGTTCTGTCCAGTAGAGGCAGATTTGTGAAAATTGGCGATGTCTCCAGACACTGTTCGTGAAAGAATGTGATCAGAGGTGGATGATGTGGTTCTTTTGTTTGCGATAATGCTGAAAATTGTGAATATGTGTGTGTAGATGTATATTACCTATAGGGCAAAGTTGATGAGATGCTTCAGCCTTTATGCTGATTAGTAGGCTAATGGATATTTGAACACTGTTGACCTTCCACTGAATGGAAGTTGCGTCAGATAACTTGTATAGTTGTGGTGGTTAGTTTGAGTTGGGTGTTAGTCCAAAGATTATATAGCTCTCAGGTCTGTTCTTGAGAATACCACAGAATGAATATGAAGTATTTGTTGGTGTCAGGTGCTCTGCACCATAGGTGTCAATGGAGGAGGATTTTGATTATGCTGGTAACTGAACAGAACAGAGCCAAGCCATTATATGTTAAAGCATTTTACTCGTGTAAGATTTATGTAACGGGGGGATCCTGGGAGAGTACTATTCATTATATTAGGATGAAATAATCCTCTTTTATCGTTTAAATGTGCGTGAGAGTCACAAGTTTGTTGCAACTGTATGTTTGGAAGCTCCCCCCTCACGAACCATGGACCTTGCCGATGGTGGGGAGGCTTGTGCGCCTCAGTGATACAGATAGAAATACCGTAGGTTCAATCACAATGGAGGGGTATCTGTTGAGAGGCCAAGCGAAAGTGTGGTTCCTGAAGAGGGGAAGCAGCCTTTTCAGTAATTATGGGGCAACAGACTGGATGACTGACTGATCTGGCCCTGTAACATCAACCGAAGCGGCCTTGCTGTGCTGGACTGTGAACAGCAGAAAGAGGGGGAAACTAGAGCCATAATTTTTCCCGAGGGCTTGCAACTCTATGGTATAGTTAAATGAAGATGGCATCCTGTTGGGTAAACTATTCTGGAGGTAAGATAGTCCCTCATACGGATCTCTGGGCAGGGAGTACTGAGGAGAATGTCGTCATCAGAAGAAACAAAACTGGCGTTATACGGAGCGAAGCGTGGAATGTCAGATCCCTTAATCGGACAGGTAGGTTAGAAAATTTGAAAAGGGAAATGATTAAGTTTAAGTCAGATATAGTGCAAATTAGTGAAGTTTGGTAGCAGGAGGAACAGGACTTCTGGTCAGGTGAATACAGGGTTATAAATACAAAATCAAATAGGGGTAATGCAGGAGTAGGCTTAATAATAAGTAAAAATATAGGAACAAGGATTAGCTACTATGAACAGCATAGCAAACGCATTATTTTAGCCAAGATTGACATGAGGCCCATACTTATCACAGTAGTAGAGCAGTACAAGTTTGTATTCCAACTAACCCCGCAGATGAAGAAACTGAAGAAATGTGTAATGAGATGAAAGAGATTATTGAAATAGTTAAGAGAGCCGAAAAGTCATAGAGGACTGGATTTCTGTAGTAAGAAAAGGAAGAGGTAGAAAAGTTATAGGTGAATATGGACTGGGGGAAAGGAATGGAAGAGGAAGCCGCCTGGTAAAATTATGCACCGAGCATAATTTAATCACTGCTAACAACTGGTTTAAGAATCATGATTGAAGGTTGTATACATGGAAGGGACCTAGAGACATCGGAAGGTTTCAGATTGATTATATAATGGTTAGACAGAGATGTAGGAACCAGATTTTAAGTTGTAAGACATTTCCAGGGGCGGATGTAGACTTTGACCACGATTTATTGGTTATGAACTTCAGATTCAAGCTGAAGAAACTGCAAAAAGGGAGGAATATAAAGAGATGGGACCTGTAAAAGAACCAGAGGTTGTAAACGGTTTCAGGGGGAGAATTAGGGAACGATTGACAAGAGCAGGGGGAAGGAATATAGAAGAAGAATGGGTATCTTTGAGAGACGAAATAGTGAAGGCAGCAGAGAATCAACTAGCAAAAAGACGAGGGCTAGTAGAAATCCTTGGCCAACACAAGAGATACTGAACTTAATCAATGAAAGGAGAAAATATAAAACTGCAGTAAATAAAGCAGGCGACATGAAACACAAACGTCTAAAAAAATGGTCAGGAAGTGCAAAATGACTAACCGGGAAGGGCTAGGGAACAAATGTAAGTATGTAGAGGCATTTATAACTATGGTTAATATAGATACTGCCTACAGAAAAATTAAAGAGACCTCGGGAGAAATGTGAAATACCTGCATGAACATCAAGAGCTCTGTTCGAAAACCAGTCCTAACCAAAGAAGGGAAAGCAGAAAGGTGGAAGGAGTATATTTAGGATCTGTAGAAGGTAGGTGTACTTGAGGGCAATATTATGGAAATGGAAGAGGAAGATGAGAAGGGAGATATGATACTGTGTGAAGAATTTGACAAAGCACTAAAGACCTGATTCGAAACAAGGCCCCAGGAGTAGACAACATATGTTAGAGCTACTGAGAGCCCTGGAAGAAGCCATCCATGAGAAAACATTTCCATTTCGTGAGCAAGATGTGCGAGACAGGAGAAATACCCTCGGGTTTCAAGAGGAATATAATAACCCCAGTTCCAGAGAAAGCAGGTGCTGGCAGGTGTGAAAATTATCGATCTATCAGTTTAATAAGTCATGGCTGCAAAATGCTAATACAAACCATTACAGAAGAATGGAAAAACTGGTAGAAGCCGACCTCGAGGACGATCAGTTTTGAATCTGGAGAAATGTATGAACACGTGAGGGCTATATTTACCCTTCGACTTCGCATAGAACCTAAGTTAAGGAAAGACAAAACTAAGTTTACAGTGTTTGTAGAGTTAGAGAAAGCTTTTGAGAATGTTGACTGGAATACTCTCTTTCAAACTCTGAAGATGGAAGGGGTAATATACAATGAGAAACCAGAGTGCACTTGTAAGAGTCGAGGGTCACCGAAGGGAAGCAGCAGCTGAGGAGGGAGTGGGACAAGGATATTGCCTATCCCCAATATTATTCACTCTACACATTGAGCAAGCAGTAAAGGAAACAAAAGAAAAATTTGGAGTGGGGATTAAAGTCCAGGGAGAAGAAATAAAAAGGTTGAGGTTTGCGATCACATTGCAATTTTGGCAGGACCGCAAAAAACTGGGAAGAACAGTTGAACAGAATGGACAGCATCTTGAAAGGAGGATATAAGATAAACATCAACAAAAGCAAAACGAGGATAATGGAATTTAGTCGAATTAAATCATTTGATGCTGAGGGAATTAGATTAGGAAATGAGACACTTAAAGTAGTAAATGAGTTTTTCTATTTGGGAGTCAAAATAACTGATGATGGTCGAAGAAGGGAGGATATAAAATGCAGACTAGTAATGGCAAGAAAAGCGTTTCTGAGGAAGAGAAATTTGTTAACGTCGAGTAAATGCTTATTTGTCACGAAGTCCTTCTCGAAAGTATTTATATGTAGTCTAACCATGTATGGAAGTGAAACACGGACGATAAATAGTTTAGACAAGCAGAGAATAGAAGGTTTTGAAATTTTGTGCTACAGAATGGTGCTGAATATTAGATGGGGAGATCACGTAACTAAGGAGGAGGTACTGAATAGTATTGGGGAGAAAAGAAAATTGTGGTACAACCTGACCAAGAGAAGGGATCAGTTCGTAGGACACATTCTGAGACATCAAGGGATCACCAATTTTGTACTGGAGGGATGCGTGTGGGGTAAAAATCGTAAAGGGAAACTAAGAGATGAATGCAGTAAACAAATCCGTGAGATGTAGGTTGCAGTAGTTAGTCGGAGAAGAAGAGGCTTGCACAGGATAGAATAGCATGGAGATCTGCATCAAACAAGTGTTTTGGACTGAAGACCACAACAACAACAACAACATGTCTGGAAGGTAGCTAAAAAAGTCAACTAAGATTTATTTTGCTGACCAAAGCAACATTTTGTTTATTCTGAATAGTTAACGAGAAATGACGAAGGATAAAGTGTAGCTACCACAGGAGCAACTGAACGATGATATGTGGGGTGTAGCAGTTATGTGCAGGAAACTGAACTGTGGATAACAGTGTTGACTCCTTTGCTTTCTTTGCACCTGTATGTTCTTGGAACAAAAGAGCCTTTTGACACAATGTCGAATTAATCACATTTCCACTGTCCAATTTCCAAACTTATTTCATTTGGCTACTAGTTTCGACGATTTACTACGCCATCTTCAGGTCCCTGACCTACGTGTGGGAAGATTCCACCTCAGTTCTGATCAAAACGTTGGTCAGATATATTGGTATTAGTAGATTTCTGCTTGCTGTAGCTATATCTTCAATGTATCTACTGATATCAGTATTTCTGGCTCCTGTTTTGATTAGAACCGAGGTGGAATCTTTCTACACGTAGGTCAGGGAACTGAAGAAGGCGTGGTAAATCGCCGAAACTGGTAGCCAAATAGAAAAAGTTTGGAAACTGAACGGCTGAAAGGTGTTTAATTTGACATTCCATATGGAAAGTGAATATTTATAGATGCTTAATTTTATGATGTTTAAACGATAATATTTCTGATCTGAAGTTCGAGCTGCCTGACGTAAAAGTGTAGTGGTTAATACTTTCATGCTGATGTTAACACGTTTGTTCAGTAAACTGCACAATGTGTACTTGTCAGGATAGTTTATGCTTAATGGCCATACCGCAGTGGGATGCCACAGGAGCTCTGCAGATGACAGCAGAGTCGACAGACGAATTTATTTAGTTCCCACTCGGTATAGAAAGGGACATAGAAGAACTACTAGTATTTTCTGCAATTTCGAAATTGAAAGAGAATGCAGAAAGAGAAGAAGCTCTGGAGACATCATTTGAATGCTGATCATGTTATAAATGGGTTTCTTCAAACACTGTACCATGATTTGACAAATTACAATAACAAATATTCCTGTTTTGAGAGAACGTTTATGCGTTCCTCCAACAAGTTATTGGTGATATCCTGGGGTTAACTTAAGACACTGACTGAAGAAAGTTATCAAGTCAGAAGAAACATCTTCGTTACCTGACTGACCAGCAGCTAATTATTTGCTTTTTTGTAGTGATATTTATAGTCTTATTAGTAACTGGAAGACATATATGGAAGCAATTTGTTAATCTTTAGTTGAAAAATACTTTACTATAAACACAAATCCAGTTTATAAATGTTTAAACAACAGTCTGAAACTTACGTCCTTTGGTTTCGTGTCTTCTTTCTTAAAACGTTTCTATTTATTTGATCTATAATGCTGATTAGCATACCTTGCTGCAGTAGGAGATGCTATTTCGGTATTCAAGTAGGTTTTGTGGAGTGCTCCTATATTCCAGTAGATAATGTACTTAATCTATGTTGTAAAATTATTGTTACTGGAGTGAAGCATCAGGAACAGGCTGTAAGGAAACTGAGCTTCTGAGGTTCTATAATTACCGCGATATCCGTAAAGTGCGTTGTTGTAATTTGTTTGAATGTGTTGTAACATGTGTTGGTGGGGGGGGGGGGGGAGGGGCGAGGGTAATTTTCGAATTGGGCTTGATTTATGACTTTCATGGCTGACAACAAAATTTTATTTGCAATTCGTGGTTTGAATGGTCCTGAATTGGAGTTTCCCAAATGGATGGTCTTTTCTGATTGTGGCAGATAAGATATTGGGTGTCAAATCTATCTATATGCCCACGTGGAATTCAAAGAAAACTATGTACAGGTTGACAGCAGATAGCATGTACTAATACTGTTGGTGTACTGGCTGGCGGGGGGGGGGGCAACAAAAACAAAAGCCATCATGCATTTCACTGGCAGTGTTGCCAGTCTGGTGGACCTGCTAGCAGAGCCTCATGGTGGTAACTGTGTTGTCAGTGCTGCCACGGTCCAGTGGCTACCAGGTGCAGAGCTGCTGTGGAATCACACTGTGGTAGGGCCTGTGAGGTAACATTCCGAAGATGTTCGGGCTGACATGTGGTTCCTCTTCGTCGAAATGTCTTGGCTCAAACGCGTCTAGGGGTTGAACCGCACGTGTCGAATTACACGCTCTAAACTAGACACTTGTGACCCTTTGGTTAAATTGTCTGGCTGATCGCAGGTTCGTGAAATCGTATGAAAGAAAGTTAATGTAACATATAATAACAGTAATAATAATATCGGGAATTAATAAATTATGTAGGCCATGCAGTTGCGATTTTGTTAGAATAATGTTTATTCAGAGAGAAAACGAATGGCGAAATCGGTCGTATTTAGAATTACTGTTAGACTCGAGCACATATCCATTTGACACAGTTCCATCATTCACAATCTCATCGCGAAACACAAGTGTTTGTGTGTGTGTGTGTGTGTGCGTGTGTGTGTGTGTGTGTGTGTGAATTCCTAAGTGACAAAACAGCTGAGGTCATTGGTCCCTAGACTTTAACTGTGCTTAAACCAACTTATGCTAAGAACAACACACACACTCATGCCCGGTGGAGGACTCCAAACACCAGTGGGAGGGGCCGCGCAGTCTGTGATATGGTGCCTCAAGCCGCGCGGCCACTCCGCGCGGCTAAACAAAAGCCCAATACTCCACCTCGATATATACATCAAAAGTTTGAGTTCACACCAGGTGCGCGGCTGCTCACCGCTCAGAGAACAAGTCCCGCGGTACCACACAACGCGAAATTTTCTAAGTTGTTTCACTTTCTAGCTGCCTAAACACCGTCTCATTGCGAACTGTACCCTTTGACGTCTCTAGCCGAACTGTCCGCTTTCGCGTCTGCACCAGCACTTCCTCTGTCCGTCCCCGGGCGCGTGTCCCGAGCGCCGAATATCCTCGCTCAACTGACTAGTGCGGTTCCCTTTCCTGAAGCCATCCATCGGATTGGCTACATCTTATTCTACATTATCTTACATTTTAACATATCTAAATAATCAAAGATTGACCACTTTCACGTTCTAAATAAAGTAACAATAATATCCATTACATAATAAACGTTACATTCTTTTACATAAAACCAATACAATTTCCCTCTTAGCTTTGAATGCCTCGGGCAGTAGCCTTGCACTAATGCGCTTTCTGATAAATAAATAAAAAACAAAAGTAACTATTATGCACCAAACTTTGCAACAAATATTTTATTACGTAATGATTCAATAAGGTGTCATGCCGTCTTCGTTCAGGGTGTTTTGTGTAGAGAAAATGATGATCCGATGATTAGCTGAAAATACTGATAATTTAAATTTACTATATCTTTTAAACAAATAAATTTACACAGTTGAAATTTACAACGTTTGTTATTTTAATGATACGCTTCTATATGAAATGCCGATCGTTAAGATCGACCAAAGCGTTCAGATTTTGGCATTCAGGACTTTGCTACAAAACTTATGAATTTGACTTTAACAGTAAATCCTAAACTATTATAGGTATTATCAGTACTCAAGTTTTATTGGAACCATCATGAAAATTTATGGAGAATGGCAGATTAAGACTACTATGGCTTGATTTCCTGAATTACTACAGAATTAAAAACTTTCTATAAATGTTTCCCTTTATGGCCTTATTTAACACTGCTTCGTCTCCCTGGCCACAAACGGCTTCTATTGGATTTTCCTATGACATAGGTTCTCGTCTGTCTCAATCGCATACTAAAGCGCTTAGGACTCAACAGACAACACCTGCCTCCAGATGACTGGGTGTTTGTGTTGTCCTCATCATTCATGAAAGTGGCGAGATTGGACTGAGAAAAGGTTGGGAATTTGTATGGGCGCTGATAACTGCGCAGTTGAGTGCACCACAGACGAAACATCATCATCATCATCAATAGACAATAGACGCCTATGAGTTTCCCCATCTTGTGGTGAATCTGCCCCCTTTGTGGCACGCGGTCCTGGACGACAGTGTTCGTTCCACAATTCCTGTAAGCTGACTCTTTCAGCCATATAATGATATGAGAACGCACTGCTTGCTAACTCAGGCACCTCCACTTCATAACATGTAGGTGTCTCATATACGTTATCAAGCAGCACCCAAATTTACACGACACAAATTCGTAGTACAATAACATAAATGTCCTAAGCACCAGATCAATAGTGTAATTCTTTGTAGTGGTGTTGATGCAGCATGCTTTAGATTTAAAGAAACTTGTATCCAACAGAAATTATAAATTGCGGCATATTAATTAAATGCGAAATAAAAGTATACATTAATCAAAGTCGAATGTCTATTTAAGTGCTGCAGAAATATCAGCGCCATTAGACTGACTTTCACAGAACCTTTTTGTCACAACGAAGTCACCAGCGGCGCTCCACAGATTCGGAGCCGAGTACCCCGCCGAAATTCTGTATGTCCCTGCATTCCATCGCCAACGTTTTTCGGGAACAGATCTGTTGAAATTCTAATCGGGTGTAGATACCAGAAAACAAACACTTTCCGAAACCAACCAAGATATGCACTGAACGCTTTCTCTACTGGAATCGATACAAACATATCTAAACTACACAGTAAAAAATTGATTTACAGCGTCTCCAAGATGCTCGTAAATTCTTCAGTGATTCTCACACTAGAGACATGCTTCTCGTGACAGATTCCCAATCGACTTCATTGGGAAATTAATATTTTCTTTTAATTCAAATAACTCCCTTAGACACAAAACTAACAAGAAATATGATCAAATTTTACCCCTCGTTTAATTCCGTGCAGTGATTATGCGTACACAAATTGTTACTCCATACAACAATAAATTATTCCCCAAAATAATCTCAGATAAGTAGATACACATACGTCTCTCTTCCTAGGTAAGCATTATTAATTTTCATTGTCCAAATTTCTCAGACCTCCATGCACCCAAATTGGCGTGGCCGTAACTTATAATTTGAAAATTACAACTAACATAAAACCATCCAAAAACTTAAGTCTAACACCTACATGCACGTAAATAAATCCTTTACTTACCCCCAAAAACCTAATTTATCTGCATACAGTGCACTGATTTGCGACTTGGTAGTGTTCATCAAATAATTGAGTTCTCTGGCCTCCTCGCGCCCAAATGTGCATCTAAACTATCTCTTTATAACAGCACAGACCTTGTTCCAAAAAAAAAAAAAGAAAACCTTATGCAACGAAACAACAAACAAGCTACAATAACTCCTGAAGTTACCCCTCCAAATAATCTTATAATCTGAACACAGATACACTTATTTCTTCACCGACTTCCCCCTTATCTTCTGTCTCTAGAGTACACATATCCAGGTCGATCTATCCCTCAATTTCGTTCTCGTCCCAAATAATACATTAAATGCTTCTTTCGCCCCAATTTAATTTTTTCTCCCTTCTAGAGCTCTCGCTATCTTAAACTTTTGTTGAGTTCACAAATGAGGCAGTAACGATCGTAATGTTCTACCGTACCATCGCCAATCAGTTACAGTAAAATCACATTCCTCCTTAAGATACCATTTTGTCCAAATATCAGTTTCTGTATTAGAATCAAAATCACTGTATTCTCTCTTGAAATTATCCACATTAGTAGCTACAGCATCATTATCATGAAATAAAGCATTACTTTTTACTTCCACGGCATTAAAAACACCTTCACAAACAGCACTTTCAACAGCTGCTGGTACATCATACAACTCGCTCCATAGTGCCTCATTGTCCTTTTGCTTAGCTGGGTGGTAACGTGTTCACCTGCCATGCAAGTCGGCCCATATTCGATTCCCGGCCAGATTGGCGATTTTCTCCACTCGGGGACTGGGTGTTGTTTTGTCCTCATCATTATTTCAGCATAATCATCCACACGCAAGTCGCCCAGTGTGGCGTCGACTGAAATAAGACTTGCACTTCGCGGCCGAACTTCCCCGAATGGGGCCTCCCAGCCAACGATGCCAAACACTCATTTCCATTTCTATTACCATGTTACGCTCACATTGCAGTGACTAAGACAGTACTTAAAATGGATGTACATACCGTTACTTTATAAAGGGTAGCCTCCTGTATCACGTTTAATTATTTGTCAACATCGCTTACTTTCACAGCATAATGTCATTTGGTATCAAGTGTTGAGCAATTCATAAAACCAAATCTCTATGTACAGGTGAAACACAAATTATTTTTGGCGTAAATTTTACACAGTTCTGCAGATACACGTGCAAAGAACTGCTTCTCGTTGTATTTACTACATTTATTCATTAATGAAATTAAGTAATGTAATCCTCTGTGAAAAATGAACTCAGGTTCATGGAATCAGTACCAAAACTCGGTTTCACGAAGAGCACAATTCACTACTTTTGATATTGAAAGTTTTCATTATTCATAAAGGCTCAGATTTCATAGGTTTCCTCCAATGGGAGGAAGTTTATCTACTAATACAGAAATGTGCGGAAGCCGTAGGGATTGATTGATAGGCCACTTATTCCAGTCCATTGATACAATTGTTAAGATTAAATGATGTATATACTATCAACTATATAAGATAAAATAAATAACTTTTACCTGATTCTGACACAGTTTCATTGCGGTGTACCTAATCTGATCTAATCTCACATTCTTGGCAGGATCTGAAATTCTGTGAAACCACCACTGTATACGAGTGTACCATCCGTTACTAGGATTGCTTTTTAATCTGTTTTGCAACAATGTTGTATTGATATTATCCTGTTGCTGAAACGTTTACTGCTAGACAGACAGTTTGGAATGATTCAAAGTTGAATCAAAACCGGTTGTGTAAATAGAACTACAACATATGCGGAAACTAGTGTTTAATTTGAAAGAAAGAAAAATGAGAGATGGTGCAATTCTTCGCTTACTTGTAGGACATGTTCCATCGACTAAAGAAAGAGTTCTGCCGCATCTACATTTTTCCATTTCAAATAGGTATGGGTTTCGGCGACTATTAGAATCCCATGAAGTTAGATACTAATAAAAGTGAATCTTTTGATACACTCTAGTTGAGGAATTTTAAAGCAGTACAATACACACATGGAAAAGGAATTTCCATTGATAAATCAATGAATGAAGAATTTGGCAGTATATTCCATTTGAATGGAAATAGGTCATTGTTTTAAACATATTATCACAGAGACTAAGCTTAAAACTGGACTTTCATTCGATCCCGACATAATGTGATGCACTGAATTCTGGGCAGTTGTATTTGTGAGCATTTAAAACTGAAAGTGATCCATTATACCTCTCTTTCAGGTATTTCTGCAAGTCTTGAAACAATTGATATAGTGAAAGGAAATAGCATGCAGATGATTTCAAATAAATGAAAACGCTCATATGTTGAGATCAGAACCAAGATTCTGCTGAGTGCTCATAAGTCCCTCAGCTTACGAGTTTTAATGTTGACGTACAAAGATATACTATTTCACTTGTGTCCCTATTTCTCCCCTTACTATTCTTTCATATTTCTTGCCATTTCCTGTCTTCACCTACCCATCCCTCTCCTTCTCTCCCATTTACGAACCCTCAGCTTCGGTCTCTCCATATTGTACTTTCTGTACCTGGCCGTATGTGCCTCACGCTCCTTTTTTTAAATTTTGTAGCCCATAACTCCTTTCCCACCACGGCAGCTCTGTCTACGCTGCTCTCTCTCTCTCTCTCTCTCTCTCTTTCTCTCTCTCTCTCTCTCTCTCTCTCTCACACTCTCCGTTCCTAAAGACCGGAAAGTAGCACAGGTCACACCAATATTAAAGGAAGGAAATAACAGTAACCCATTGAATAACAGACCCATATCACTGACCTCAATTTGCAATAGCATTTTGGAGCATATACTGTACTCGAACTTTATATATAACCTTCAAGAAAATGACTTATTGAGACATAACCAACACGGATTCAGAAAATATCGTTCTTTTGGAACACAGCTAGCTCTTTATTCCCTTGAAGTAATGAGTGCTGTTGACAAGGGATCTCAGATCGATTCCATATTCCTAGATTTCCAGAAGGCTTTTGATATCGTGCCTCACAAGAGACTATTAATCAAATTGCGTGCATATGGAGTATCGTGTCAGTTGTATGACTGGATTCATAATTTCCTCTCAGAGAGGTCACAGTTCGTAATGATAGACGATAAATCATCGAGTAAAATGGAAGTGATATCTGGCGTTCAGCAAGGTAGTGTCACAGGCCCTCTGCTGTTCCTGATTTACATAAATGATCTAGGTGATTGTCTGAGCAGGCCCCTTAGATTGTTTGCAGATGACGCTGTAATTTACCGTCTAGTAAATTCACCAGATGATCAATTCCAATTACAAAATGATCTAGAGAGAATTTCTGTATGGTGCGAAAAGTGGCAATTGGCACTAAACAAAGAAAAGGGCGAGGTCATCCACACGGATACTAAAAGAAATCCGATAAATTTTGTGTATACGATAAATCGCACAAACCTAAGGGCTGTCAATTCGACTAAATACCTAGGACTTACAATTACGAGCAACTTAATTTGGAAATACCACATAGATAATATTGTGGGGAAGGCAGAACAAAGACTGCGATTTGTTGGCAGAACACTTGGTAGATGCGACAAACCCGCTAAAGAGACAGCCTACATTACACTTGTCGGTCCTTTGCTGGAATATTGCTGCGCGAAGTGGGATCCTTACCAGGTAGGATTGATGGGGGACATCGAAACGAAAAAGTGCAAAGAAGGGCAGCCTGTTTCGTGTTATCGCGCAATAGGGGTGAGAGTATCACTGATATGACACGCGAGTTGGGTCACTGAAACATAGGCTGTTTTCTTTGGGGCGGGATCTATTTGCAAAATTTCAGTCACCAACTTTCTCTTCCGAATTTGTAACATCCACGAGATAAATTTTAGCTACAGTGCGACGAGAGAATATTATGCTTGTAACAGTTATAAACATTATCTATTCGACTTATAAGAAATAGTGAATACGATGATAAATAGTAATTATTTATATAACAGTCTATGATGTAATTGGATATATCGATGTGTATCACACAAAGACAATGATAATTGTAAATTCCTTTTATGATCTGCGTTTGTCTTCCTTTGTTTTTATCTTTTGTTGGATGGCTTTTGTAGGTTGCGGACGCGTATCAAACTGAGGTCTGTTAAGAAATTGTAATAATTTGTTAATTATTACTTGAGAATAGAGTTCATTATTATTGTTATAAATATGAGTGAATAGTTATTTGTAGCTTTAATTCCTCTGTGAGTAAGCATTATCTGTGTTAATTATTTCTTTCCGCTGCAAGGAGCGCAGCCATTAATGATAGCGATTTGTATCTCGTTTTTGTTTGTGTTTTCGTTAGGAAAAAATCAAATGTTTGCTTGTTGAAGTCTAAATAGTGCACAATACGAAAGTATAGTTTAATAAGCATTTCAAATACTTATCTTATTTGCTCTAACAATAGAAAGTCTCTATCAATTGTCTGCCACCATCTTAACAATTATCTCAGCGGCAAATTCAAATTACACAACTCTGCAGACATAAATGTCTAAGGTAATACAAATGTGTAAAAATAAATGTGCACCGGTGGTTCCGAACTCATTTTAATGAAGATAATTCGAATCAGATTGGTTCTTTAAAAACAGTGCTCATAGCACGAGCGTTATGACAAACTTTTCTAGCTGATGTATGAAGCCGAAATTAATTACGCACGAGTTGCGAAGAATATTGTTTCAGGTAACATAAGGTCAATGTTGTGTGGGGCTGATATTCGGTGGTTTTAATGATCATTTTGCTGAAGATAACTTTCCATCATAATCAATAGTTGTATAGAATCTGTTGTATGAACTGTCATTTAGTGACACTTACACAACTTACAGACAACACTTTAACACGACGTAAACGAGTTCTTTAGCAACGTGACCAAATCTTTAGCCGGGAGAAAAATTATTTAGTAATTACTCAATGTAATAAAGTAAGATTATCATTTTCATTTACAAATTAGTTAAATACCAAACCACTGAATAACACAGCGAACGCCACAGCAGAACAAAGACTGCGATTTGTTGGCAGAACACCTGCGACAAACCCACTAAAGAGACAGCCTACATTACACTTGTCAGTACTCTGCTGGAGTATTGCTGCGCGAAGTGGGATCGTTACCAGGTAGGATTGATGGGGGACATCGAAACGAAAAAGTGCAAAAAATGGCAGCCCGTTTCGTGTTATCGCGCAATAGGGGTGAGAGTGTCATTGATATGATACGCGATTTGGGTCACTGAAACAAAGGCGGTATCTTTCGGGTGGGATTTATACAAAATTGCAGTCACCAACTTTCTCTTCCGAATGCGAAAATATTTTGTTGACACCCACCTAGGTAGGGAGAAATGATCGTCATAATAAAATAAGAGAAATCAGAGTTTTAGGTGTTTCTTTTTCCCACGCGCCATTCAATAATGGAATGGTAGAGAAGTAGTATGGAAATGGTTAGATGAATCCTCTGCCAGGCACTTACGTGTGAATTGTAGAGTAACCATGTAGATGTAGATGTAGATTATTATTCCGGTCTTCAACTTCGCTTCTCTGCTTTTTCCATCTATCTTTCTCCCTGTCTGCCTCAGTAACGGAGCGGTCAGCACAGATGGCTGCAATTTCGAGTACACAGTTTCGAATCCCAGTATTGTCACGGAATTCCCTTTTTTGTTAGGACTGGATGGGGTACACTCAGCCTACTAACGCCAACTGAGGAGTTAACTGACCGAATATCTGTGAGTACAGGACACAACTGACAACAGGTGGAAAAGTGGTGTGGTGCAGGAACTCCCTAGTGTAGCGCATACGATGGCAGCATTGTCAGAGTATGACACAGCGATCGAATCAGTAGCGCTGAGCCCACCAGCAGCTGTGGGCAGGGGTTTACGTTTTTCCTTTGCTTTGTTGTGTTTCTGTGTGTATTTTTGGATGTGAGTATATACGTGCACACATGTTTACACAATGGGCGTACCAGTCTTTCCCTGGCTGGACGCTACGGTCGGAGGTTCGAATCCTGCCTCGGGCATGGATGTGTGTGATGTCATTAGGTTAGTTAGGTTTAAGTAGTTCTAAGTTCTAGGGGACTGATGACCTCAGAAGTTAATCCCATGGTGCTCAGAGCCATTTTGAACCATTTGAACCTGGCTGGACGTGCAAAGCAAGATTACTGAAGGCTCTTTACTCAGATTTGGAATATGAAATTTAGCAATAACTCAATTATAAAAAGATAACAGTTTGGGCCCCCCCATGAACCATGGACCTTGCCGTTGGTGGGGAGGCTTGCGTGCCTCAGCGATACAGATAGCCGTACCGTAGGTGCAACCACAACGGAGGGGTATCTGTTGAGAGGCCAGACAAACGTGTGGTTCCTGAAGAGGGGCAGCAGCCTTTTCAGTAGTTGCAAGGGCAACAGTCTGGATGATTGACTGATCTGGCCTTGTAACAATAACCAAAACGGCCTTGCTGTGCTGGTACTGCGAACGGCTGAAAGCAAGGGGAAACTACAGCCGTAATTTTTCCCGAGGGCATGCAGCTTTACTGTATGATTACATGATGATGGCGTCCTCTTGGGTAAAATATTCCGGAGGTAAAATAGTCCCCCATTCGGATCTCCGGGCGGGGACTACTCAAGAGGATGTCGTTATCAGGAGAAAGAAAACTGGCGTTCTACGGATCGGAGCGTGGAATGTCAGATCCCTTAATCGGGCAGGTAGGTTAGAAAATTTAAAAAGGGAAATGGATAGGTTGAAGTTAGATATAGTGGGAATTAGTGAAGTTCGGTGGCAGGAGGAACAAGACTTCTGGTCAGGTGACTACAGGGTTATAAACACAAAATCAAATAGGGGTAATGCAGGAGTAGGTTTAATAATGAGTAGGAAAATAGGAATGCGGGTAAGCTACTACAAACAGCATAGTGAACGCATTATTGTGGCCAAGATAGATACGAAGCCCACGCCTACTACAGTAGTACAAGTTTATATGCCAACTAGCTCTGCAGATGACGAAGAAATTGAAGAAATGTATGATGAAATAAAAGAAATTATTCAGATTGTGAAGGGAGACGAGAATTTAATAGTCATGGGTGACTGGAATTCGAGTGTAGGAAAAGGGAGAGAAGGAAACATAGTAGGTGAATATGGATTGGGGGACAGAAATGAAAGAGGAAGCCGCCTGGTCGAATTTTGCACAGAGCACAACATAATCATAACTAACACTTGGTTTAAGAATCATGAAAGAAGGTTGTATACATGGAAGAACCCTGGCGATACTAAAAGGTATCAGATAGATTATATAATGGTAAGACAGAGATTTAGGAACCAGGTTTTAAATTGTAAGACATTTCCAGGGGCAGATGTGGACTCTGACCACAATCTATTGGTTATGACCTGTAGATTAAAACTGAAGAAATTGCAAAAAGGTGGGAATCTAAGGAGATGGGACCTGGATAAACTAAAAGAACCAGAGGTTGTACAGAGATTCAGGGAGAGCATAAGGGAGCAATTGACAGGAATGGGGGAAATAAATACAGTAGAAGAAGAATGGGTAGCTTTGAGGGATGAAGTAGTGAAGGCAGCAGAGGATCAAGTAGGTAAAAAGACGAGGGCTAGTAGAAATCCTTGGGTAACAGAAGAAATATTGAATTTAATTGATGAAAGGAGAAAATATAAAAATGCAGTAAGTGAAACAGGCAAAAAGGAATACAAACGTCTCAAAAATGAGATCGACAGGAAGTGCAAAATGGCTAAGCAGGGATGGCTAGAGGACAAATGTAAGGATGTAGAGGCCTATCTCACTAGGGGTAAGATAGATACCGCCTTCAGGAAAATTAAAGAGACCTTTGGAGATAAGAGAACGACTTGTATGAATATCAAGACCTCAGATGGAAACCCAGTTCTAAGCAAAGAAGGGAAAGCAGAAAGGTGGAAGGAGTATATAGAGGGTCTATACAAGGGCGATGTACTTGAGGACAATATTATGGAAATGGAAGAGGATGTAGATGAAGATGAAATGGGAGATATGATACTGCGTGAAGAGTTTGACAGAGCACTGAAAGACCTGAGTCGAAACAAGGCCCCCGGAGTAGACAATATTCCATTGGAACTACTGACGGCCGTGGGAGAGCCAGTCCTGACAAAACTCTACCATCTGGTGAGCAAGATGTATGAAACAGGCGAAATACCCTCAGACTTCAAGAAGAATATAATAATTCCAATCCCAAAGAGAGCAGGTGTTGACAGATGTGAAAATTACCGAACTATCAGCTTAATAAGTCACAGCTGCAAAATACTAACACGAATTCTTTACAGACGAATGGAAAAACTAGTAGAAGCCAACCTCGGGGAAGATCAGTTTGGATTCCGTAGAAACACTGGAACACGTGAGGCAATACTGACCTTACGACTTATCTTAGAAGAAAGATTAAGGAAAGGCAAACCTACGTTTCTAGCATTTGTAGACTTAGAGAAAGCTTTTGACAATGTTGACTGGAATACTCTCTTTCAAATTCTAAAGGTGTCAGGGGTAAAATACAGGGAGCGAAAGGCTATTTACAATTTGTACAGAAACCAGATGGCAGTTATAAGAGTCGAGGGACATGAAAGGGAAGCAGTGGTTGGGAAGGGAGTAAGACAGGGTTGTAGCCTCTCCCCGATGTTGTTCAATCTGTATATTGAGCAAGCAGTAAAGGAAACAAAAGAAAAATTCGGAGTAGGTATTAAAATTCATGGAGAAGAAATAAAAACTTTGAGGTTCGCCGATGACATTGTAATT
The DNA here is from genome assembly GCF_021461395.2 of Schistocerca americana. NCBI lineage: Eukaryota > Metazoa > Arthropoda > Insecta > Orthoptera > Acrididae > Schistocerca > Schistocerca americana. The sequence goes on along the minus strand of NC_060126.1, from coordinate 489,781,883 downwards.
CTGTCAGAGACAGCAAAGGACTTGGAAGAGCAGTTGAATGGAATGGACAGTGTCTTGAAAGGAGGATATAAGATGAACATCAACAAAAGCAAAACAAGGATAATGGAATGTAGTCTAATTAAGTCGGGTGATGCTGAGGGAATTAGATTAGGAAATGAGGCACTTAAAGTAGTAAAGGAGTTTTGCTATTTGGGGAGCAAAATAACTGATGATGGTCGAAGTAGAGAGGATATAAAATGTAGGCTGGCAATGGCAAGGAAAGCGTTTCTGAAGAAGAGAAATTTGTTAACATCCAGTATAGATTTAAGTGTCAGGAAGTCATTTCTGAAAGTATTCGTATGGAGTGTAGCCATGTATGGAAGTGAAACATGGACGATAAATAGTTTGGACAAGAAGAGAATAGAAGCTTTCGAAATGTGGTGCTACAGAAGAATGCTGAAGATTAGATGGGTAGATCACATAACTAATGAGGAAGTATTGAATAGGATTGGGGAGAAGAGAAGTTTGTGGCACAACTTGACCAGAAGAAGGGATCGGTTGGTAGGACATGTTCTGAGGCATCAAGGGATCACCAATTTAGTATTGGAGGGCAGCGTGGAGGGTAAAAATCGTAGAGGGAGACCAAGAGATGAATACACTAAGCAGATTCAGAAGGATGTAGGTTGCAGTAGGTACTGGGAGATGAAAAAGCTTGCACAGGATAGAGTAGCATGGAGAGCTGCATCAAACCAGTCTCAGGACTGAAGACCACAACAACAACAACAGTTTGGGAAACTGACATATGAACTGAATGAAAAATCTTTATTATGATGCCACAGATATAATTTTATTCTTGGAAACTGGAGACATTGCTTCAGATACATAACTGCAGAAGGCGTCGTAGAGTGGATTATCTGACGGTCATCTCGCAGCTGAGTAGCATGGGTACAGGCAGGTGGGACGGCAGCACGCAGGTAGATGCCAGAGCAGAGTTCACAGGATTAGCCGTAGTTGGGTTTATTAAAAAAGGGAGGTTCTAAACCGGGTAAATACCCAGGGTGGTAGGTGTTGTTTACATTGACATTTGGGTTAAAGCTTCCAGTGCCGAAGTTGACGTCCCCCACTCCGACATCGCCTCTGTTCCCAGACTGGTGCTGCCCGTGCGGCCACTGGCTGTCGCTGGTACCGGCGGGCACCGCAGCGGCGCTGGCAGCGGCCACCGCGCCGAGGATCACCACGGCGAACACCTGCTGGCGAACAAGTACACGCTTAAGGCCCAATCACACTAGATGTCGAGGGAATTGAATGGAATGACATGCGACATCACCAACAAATGGTGGTTTGGTCACTGTAGATAAAAGGAGAAGTGTATGTCATTATGCTGTATCCCAGTATGGAAAGGTAACAGTGAGGTTATGAGATGCCATGCATGATAAAGTAGTAATATAGTATCAGAATTAAGGAACTAGGAAAGATAAAGTTTATTAGTGGCAAAAGAAAAGTTCACAATGGCTGTTCTTGATACAGTTTGTTTGGTAAACCACTGGAGAGTGGAACAACACGAAAGGTGTAGACCAAATATTTCGATACAGTGACATTTATTTGCCAGCAGAAATATTTATAGCCGGCCAGAGTGGCCGAGCCGTTCTAGGCGCTTCAGTCTGGGACCGCGCGACCGCTACGGTCGCAGGTTCGAATCCTGCCTGGGGCATGGATCGGTGTGATGTCCTTGGGTTAGCTAGGTTTTAGTAGCTCTAAGTTATAGGGGACTGATGACCTCAGAAGTTAAGTCCCATAGTGCTCAGAGCCATTTGAATGTGAAATATATATACACACAGAAACCTCAAACAATATTTGTATAAACATTGAGCCTGTTTATTTTATTCATTGAATATTTTCTTTCTGAGTACTAAACATCAAAAACATGTCTATTTTTCTCCTTAAATACAGCTGACCTTTTCTCTGTTCAAAAGGTTTGGTTGATAAAAAGTGCTTTATCCAATTATGTTGTTATTTATGCATAGTCCAAGATTTTTCTCTTGCCAGATATTATAAAACGTTACCACTTTAGACTTTCAGATGTCTTCCCCCCTCCCCCCCCCCCCCCCCCCCCACAAAGGATGAAATCCGCAACGGTAACATGAGTGAGCGCGTCGAGAATTGGTTAATTTCCGATGTCAGCAGACGATGCTAGCTTCTTCCCAATAAGGGTAATGTGTAAACTTGCTTCCCGCCCTTCTAACAGCCGTATACCGCATGTCTCTAGAGGAACGGAAGGTTCCAAATGATTGGAAAAGAGCACAGGTAGTCCCAGTCTTCAAGAAGGGTCGTCGAGCAGATGCGCAAAACTATAGACCTATATCTCTGACATCGATGTGTTGTAGAATTTTAGAACATATTTTTTGCTCGCGTATCATGTCATTTCTGGAAACCCAGAATCTACTCTGTAGGAATCAATATGGATTCCGGAAACTGCGATCGTGTTAGACCCAACTCGCTTTATTTGTTCATGAGACCCAGAAAATATTAGATACAGGCTCCCAGGTAGATGCCATTTTCCTTCACTTCCGGAAGGCGCTCGATACAGTTCCGCACTGTCGCCTGATAAGCAAAGTAATAGCCTACAGAATATCAGACCAACTGTGCGTCTGGATTGAAGAGTTTTAGCAAACAGAACACAGCATGTTGTTCTCAATGGAGAGACGTCTACAGACGTTAAAGTAACCTCTGGCGTGCCACAGGGGAGTGTTATGGGGCCATTGCTTTTCACAATATATATATAAATGACCTAGTAGATAGTGTCGGAAGTTCCATGCGGCTTTTCGCGGATGATGCTGTAGTATACAAAGAAGTTGCAGCATTAGAAAATTGCAGCAAAATGGAGGAAGATTTGCAGCGGATAGGCACTTGGTGCAGGGAGTGGCAACTGACCCTTAACATAGACAAATGTAATGTGTGGCGAATACAGAGAAAGAAGGATCCTTTACTGTATGGTTATATGATAGCGGAACGAACACTGGTAGCAGTTACTTATGTAAAATATTTGGGAGTACGCGTGGGGAACGATTTGAAGTGGAATGATCATATAAAGTTAATTGTTGGTAAGGCGGGTAGCAGGTTGAGATTCATTGGGAGAGTCCTTAGAAAATGTAGTCCATCAACAAAGGAGGTGGCTTACAAAATTCTCGTTCGACCTATACTTGAGTATTGTTCATCAGTGTGGGATCCGTACCAGGTCGGGTTGACAGAGGAGATAGAGAAGATCCAAAGAAGAGCGGCGCATTTCGTCACTGGGTTATTTGGTAAGCGTGATTGCGTCACGCAGATGTTTAGCAAACTCAAGTGGCAGACTCTGCACGAGAGGCGCTCTGCATCAAAAAAATTTCCAATGAAAGGAAGCACATCACTAATATACGAACGTTCTTTACAAGTAATGTGTGCTACGCAATTAATGCTTACTTGGAGCTCGCAAAGATGTCGTTAATAATAAAATGTAATAACTATAACACGGTGTCTTCATTGAAATAAATGTAATGCCATGACAAGGTCGTGTGTGAAGATTCCAGGTGCTTGGTAGTACAATCATGTCATTCTTCAGTGTTCAACATCTCACACATCGTGGAGGCTTGCTGACTCAGTTTTCAACTAGACTATGTGGGGAACCTAAAGACTCTCGTGGGGCACATTGGTCTTTCTGCAAGAGGCAGAGCGGCATGTATGTAGGCAACTGGTCACCAACGGATGTCAATGAGCGTAGCGATGAAGAGGGAAACAATATTTTGTATTATAAGTTAGAAGAAACTCATTGTACGTAAATCAATGGACATCGCACAGTTCGGATCAACAGAAGGCAGTGCAGCTGTTAAGGTACGACGTCATATCTGAGACGCTGGAACTTGCTCTATCCGCTCCTGATTTAGATTTTACTTGATTTGCTTAAATCGTCTCTGGAAAAAGGCTGGATGGTTCCTTCATTGAGCCCTTGGGCGACTGCCTGTCTTATGTTCACAAAGCATATTTTTATATTCAGTTCGTGCATATTTTGTGGCACTGGTTTTCATTGCATTACTATGAAAAGTCCTATACCATACTGAGAAGAGCCTTGGATGACTAAATAAATAATTAAGTACGCGCAGCGTCCGTCATGCATGAATACGCGATGAACGTTGAAACAGAACTGTTATGTACCTGGTGCCAAGCAACGTCCCTTCAATTTCCAGTTCTATTAAAGGGTGACGAAACCGGTTGCATAACCGAACCTGGTTGTCTGTGAATGAACACCACAACAGCCTTAGGTCATTCTATGACAGCGTTCTAATGTTTACTTTTTTATGACCACAGGGTGTGATCTGCAGTGTTAATTGCATTTACGGATAGAGTGTGCTCAGAAATGATACTCCGTAAAAGATTAGTGGTCCTTGTTAATTCTGTGCAAGAGTTGTTCATCTATATTACACAAATCATTCAGAAATGTGTAGCGGAGTAACTATGTGTGCTACTATATACGTTTTATCTTCCATTTTCATTGAAGGATGGATTATTACAATTATACATTGTTGCTCACTACTGTATAAGGTCTATGAAGGGTGGAACATTACAATTACACCTTGTTGCTCACTACTGTATAAGGTGTTATCAACCTAATTTTATCTGTAAAATCTCTAAGACCTAAGGTAGGGAACAATTGATATGCCGAGCAGTTCTAGGCGCAACAGTCTGGAGCCGCGCGACCGCTACGGTCGCAGGTTCGAATCCTACCTCGAGCATGGATGTGTCATGTCCTTAGGTTAGTTAGGTTTAAGTAGTTCTAAGTTGACTGATGACCTCAGAAGTTAAGTTCCATAGTGCTCAGAGCCATTTGAACCATTTGATTTATAAGGTAGTCAGCAGTTCTATCAGATTATTATCTTACAATGATACAGTCGAAGGAAACTTTCGGCTCTGTATTGTTCGAGGAAATTGTAGAACTAATTGGACAATATTACCATCTCCCACCTGAATGACATTTCTCTTTAAACTGGAGAAATATACGGTAATTATCGTACCAAAAAGAAAGAACTTAGTATTATTTGATTGAAATACCAGGGGGAAACGTATGGAGCCTGACTTACCTTTTATATATCTAGATGAGACACTATAAACCAAAATGAAACTGAAATAGTACGAAAAATCAGTAGTAAGGAAATTGGAAAGTTGTGGTAAGGACTACGGGACCAAACTTCCGTGGTCATCGGTCTCTAGGCTGATGCACTACTTAATCTAACCTAAACTAAGTTACGCTGGGGACAACGCACACACCCATCCGCGAGGGAGGATTCAAATTTCCGACGGGGGGAGCCGCGCGAACGCGTGAACCGTGACAAGAAGCTACGTCGCGCCGCTCTGTAGTAAGGCAGACAAAGTGTTGAGAGGAACCTGACAGATCAATATAGCTCGTATAAGAGTGTGACAGTAATCCACTTGGAACATCATGAAAGTGTAGTGTAGTTTTCTCCGATTACAATTGGTTGGCTGCAGATCTTGAGTTTGTTATTTAACTTGCACAATATGCCCCCGATTTCCTAAAATTCGCCCAGGGGAACTATAATAACGTAAGAGGGATTAGGAAACGTAGTGATGACTAGGTAGGGATTCATTACTCCGTCACTTCACATGGTATTAGACTGTGACAGGAACTCACTAACACTATTATGAAATACTCTCCTTGATGTATTGTACAGGGACTTGCGCTGTACACATAAACATATAAACGCAGATGGAGCGTTAACGGGCAAATAAGGCCAGAGTGTGGACAGACTAGAACACGAAACTTCATGCCACATTAAAACTATTCACCTGGAGGAGAATCTAACCGAGAATCTTCCCTTTCACGGTCTATCTCGAATTATCTTCTTCCTTAGAAGACAGCATTTCGTGGACAAATGGATTGGCTACAGTTTAGGGAATGTTTCAAGAATGATGTGTACATATAGAAGTAAGAGGCGCACTTGAAGGGGAACGAGACTGTTTTCAGACTAGAATGCGGTAAATACACTATGATCATGGATGTGGTATGTATTCATACATGAAACTGTGGAACTGTGATGTCTTTGTAAATTGGAAAAGAAGAAATTTAGTGCTAGCAGAAGGACAGTCTAGGCAAAGCTAGAGTCGTTCTTTAAAATAAGGTCTGGTAGTACTTACCGCTCTCATCTTGGATAGACGCGTATGTAGGCCACTGAAGTCTAATGCAGGGTGAGCGCGTGTGTCTTCCTCTACAGGTGTCTACTCTTTTATACTAATTCGGCCGCTGGTACTGTCCTCGGAAGTCGTACTGATTTGTCGCCCAGCGGTGACAATGAAGGGCGGAGGGCGGAGGGGGAAGAGACAAGCCGCCTCCTCGATGTGGTTTACCTTCTGCCCTCTCGGCTGCGCGTGGCGGAACCTCTGCTGGAGTTTCCGCGTAGTGCCCCCGTGGCTGCCGCGGAACTCTGACCAGCGTGTCTTAAGATCACCGAATGTTCCGTTGCCAAGTAGGACGAGAATAGCTGTATAATGTAACAGTCAAGAGGGAGGTGACACAGCCGTCATCCAGTGGGAACGAAAAGTAGCGCGTTTCAGCAGCTACTTCAAATCTGTAACAAAATTGTTGTGCCTACAATTAAATAATCTATCTATGGTTTTCATCTTCTTTGAAGCCATCTCTCTCTGTCGCAGTAAATACCAATTTTCTTTTGGTTTATAATCAATAACTTGTTGAATTATGCGACCTTCCCATTTTTTGGTGACATCTTGCGCCCAATTTTATTTTCTTTCCCAATTTTTTCACTTATACGTTTGTGACCTGTGGGAAGTTTTTCCTAATTTGAACCCTTTACTTAGAAAATTTAATTTCGGCCGATTACACTTTTTTGTCCAGGGTGTGTAAACAGTATATTGTAAGAGTTTTAGCTATGAATACCTTCTTTTGTGAACTAGTGTTACCTATATCGTGCCATAAATCATTTAAAACTTATTTAATTTACTAGTGACGTCATTTTGATTTACGTTACTAGCAACACAACCTAGGTACCTTCTCCATTGGATCGTTATGTATCAAGAAAGTAGGGGAATGGGAGCGTGCAATTTTCTAAGTCCGAACAGAGTAGCATTTCTCAAGCACACAGAAGCGTCAACATGAGCCAGCTTCTAGCCGTTAACATTAACATATTGATAGTCACTCACCAAGAGAGTGACTTCAGCAATCCTGTGTGTGAGTGGTGGGGTTGTTTTGAGGAAGAGACGAAACACCGTGGTCATCAGTCTCGTCGGATTAGGGAAGGACGGGGAAAGAAGTCGGCCGTGCCCTTTCAGAGGAACCATGCCGACATTTGCCTGGAGCGATTTAGGGAAACCACGGAAAACCTAAATCAAGATGGCCGGACGCGGGATTGAACCGTCGTCCTCCCAAATGCGAGTGCAGTGTGCTAACCATTGCACCACCTCGCTCGGTGTATGTGAGCGCGAGGGAGCTCAGCGCAAAAGGGCTGGACGAGTGCAGACCAAACTGTCTCGGTTACTCGCATAGCGTAATGTAAGAAGCGCTAAAGATGATGCTGAAATGCCCATCACGGGTTTAAATATGGAGTTTAGATAGTGACACAAATGTCTTAAACCAAAGTAGCAGAATGCGATGCTGCTCACTACTTCTAAAGACCAGAACCAATTCAGTTATTACGAATGACGTCAAAAATCAGTCTCTACTCAGTGCCATAAATACTCCACCACACAACACTCGAGTCAGTCGATCGGTATGATCGATGGTATTTATGTGTTCACACTCAATTTTCTGGTTGTTATATTGTAGCATGTGTATAAAACTCTTCCAGTACCAGTCATACTAATGCCACCTTACGTGATGACCAACAATCCATAGGCATGGATGACAGAAGCCAGCCTCCAGTGCCATCCGCCACTGATTGGTAGTCCAGAGACCTACGAGCACCATTCCAGCCTGGGGCATAAACTGATCGAAACTCCAATATCACTTCGGTCAGATGGTCTACCGAACCAGTGGGCCAGTATCAGCATTCACCATGACCTTACCGCATTTGACATCGTAGTCCATTTGATGGGGCAACAGGGGCTGTGACCTGACAAGAAAAGAGCACTTCCAGAACTGAGTGTGAGACACAACACACAGGAGCTGTGGTCATCGCCAACTCCGAGCAATGCTTACGATGGAGCGCGCCTTCCACAGCATGGGCGGCTACCCGATTACTAGCAGTCATGAACCTGACCGCAGGTCCGATACAGCCTGAGCCAGCCACTGGGATCTGTGGGTTATTTTCTGGCTTGCTCAGCCACCAGCAGCCGTTGAAAGTACGGCGAGGACATGTATTTAGAAAAATAAATCAAGTGATATTTAAAGCTGTTGTACTGCATCTGGCGGGGACACACAGGTTCTTCAGTTTTCGGCCAAACAATCTGTAGAAATTTCTAGCCCAAGAGTGGGCGACCCCTACAGGTTGTTTGTGTATTAATATGTCGAAACGTCTTGGAAACGTTCTTATAAAAGTTTCGAGAACTTTCTTGTAAAAGCGATTTATTTAGTTTATTTTACTGAAAGTTCATCATAAGTGTTACATGTATGATTTAAAAAATGGATTGCAAACTGAATATTGATTTCTGTGTTTTCAATAATTATTTGGTCATCGGAAAAGACTAGACTCTAGACTATGTACATGGTGACTCAGGTATGTGTGTCTGACGTGTGAGTCGTGTGTAGTGGTAGTAGTTTCATTTCAAACTTTATTATTAAAATCATAACGCTGGACACATACGCTGGTACCAACATGTATTAATGTCATTAAGTTACATTTATTATAACCGGCACTTACCCAAGGATTGTGCCCTCAAAAAATTTGACGTTAAGATTAATACACCGAAAATTTACGATAATACGAAATGTCGTATACATGGTGCAGAGAATGTCAGCCAAACTGACCATAAGCTGCACCAAAATCATTTACAACTGTAGCATAGACTCAAATTAATTGTAGCATGTTAATCAATAAGATATCTTTGATGTAATGATAAGCGCAAGCCAGACGGGCCACCACTGACTAATATGATTCAAATATATTATAAAGGCCGGCCGATGTGGCGGAGCGGTTCCAGGCGCTACGGTCGCCGGTTCGAATCCTGCCTCGGTCATGGATGTGTGTGATGTCCTTAGGTTAGTTAGGTTTAAGTAGTTCTAAGTTCTAGGGGACTGATAACCTCCGATGTTAAGTCCCATGGTGCTCAGAGCCATTTGAATCATATTATAAAGGAACGAAATGTATCACAAGAATTTAGATCAGCTTAATAAGTCACCAGGTCTAATTTAAATTCCTCGGAGAACACTTCCTTCAGGATTTTACCTATTGCAACCAATTCGGCCTGAACGTTTAATAATTTCTCAGCGAAACCAACACAGTAGCTTTACAATTAAAAAACACGAATTAAGTAACACTGATAAAACACTAAAGATTTTATGGCGGGGCACGCTTTACAGTGGGCCTTACAATAGCAAGGAGGCCCGCACGACGTTTCTTGCGGCAAAAACACCTGTCACAGTTTCATACACACAGATCACATTAGATGTACTCTACAAGACGTCTAGGCATGACTACGTATTTGAGGCTGCTTTTAACCTCCAAGGCAGTAGCTACTCGTGATATTAAAGGAGAGGATAAGTAAGTTCATAAATGAAAACCAGTGGTTCCACGAATCTGATTACATTAATGCATCTGCAACTTAGTGCAACACAGAATAGACTGTGCAGTATTAGAAATCGTAATCTGGCACTGAGAAGTTTAGGTTTCATCAGAAATAACATTTAACATACAGCAGTGAAGCTACTGATTCATGGAACACGTTCAATAAATACGTGCCTCTTTCTTGGGCAACAGAATTGTCCTAAAGGAACACACGCACACACACACACACACACACACACACACACACACACACACACACACAACAGCGGAGAGACAATAGTATGAGAGTCGGGGTTTGAGAACTCCTCACCCGAATGACTCACGGAAACCACTGACACGGAGAATAAGCAGTAGTCGACGCGTAACACAATGTTGCAGTCTTAGAGGTACACTCTTTGACATAAAACTTGACCGGCGGCCGGCCGCTTCAGAGGCTAAGTCCGCGCCGATCGCGACATGGGACAAAAAAACTGGCCAACTCGCTAATTCTCTAAGTCCGGTTATCTGCACAATCTGGCAACACTGTAGACTGCGGCACTTCCTGGAGGAAAACTTGTCCCATGATAGAGAAACTCTAGGCTGATTACGCGTGTGGTCTAGCGGTAGCGTGCGTTGTTTCTGTTCATAATGTCAGTGGATAGAGAGCAGCTGGCATAAAATATTTTTATAGCCTCTTCTGTCTGAATGCTGAAGACGTGAATGTAATGGTAGCGCAGATTCAATCTATTTCGCTTTGTGACATACTGATAACAAAATTTTATCCAGTAACGATTTTGCGGCGGATTTCCTGCGGACTGTCCTCCTCTGGACGCCGTATGCGGCAAAGCTCCGGGATCCATTTGCTGGCTACTGGCAGCGGCCGTGGCGACAGCAGCGGCGCTGCACTCCCCCGTTCTTTATCGAAAGCGCCTGCTACCGCTCATCGCTTTTGATGATTTAAAACGCTTTATTATTAAATGTTGCTCCACAGAAAATTTCTACAATTTCCATTCACGCTCAAAAGCAACGGAGACAGACGCCCTGATTAGTAGGCGGGTATTATATTACATTAATCGGCAAGAGCTGAGTATGGCCCGAAATTAATTTTATAGACTGGGACGAAATTAAACCACCTCACTACATTCGATGAATTTATAAATGCTTCATACCTCGTTTCTTTTCCTTTCAAACTCAATTATTTGTGCAACTTTTGGTCAATGTTTGGATGTTTTCGTCAAGCCAGAGTGAGCGTCTGTGGTGTAAAGTGTATTACAGTTCTTGTTTCATTCCTTATGGTAAGTCTATGCGATAAACTGTGTGAATACCTTGCAATGCATGCTCTGTAGCAGTGCAGGAACACTGCACATTTGGAGTTCCATGTATGGGTTCATGAAGTATTTATTGTTGATCGGAAGTGATAGTTAAGGTCATCAGATTTAAACCAGAAAAATTTGTCGTTTTGAAGGTTTCAGCGAACGGAAAGGAATTGCTAACGCCGGTGTTAGAAAACGTCTACAGTTAAATGCTATTGCAAAAATTTAGAAGAAGGGAACTACATTAATGAACATGTGCACTTCATAAACAACCTTCTGACATGTTAGACCTATATGACAAACAAAGCTCAAATTTATATCGTTGACAGTCGGTTTGAATCTTTTCAGGGTCTATTTTACAGTGAAGCACCTTGGAATTTGCAAAGCAGAAATCCATGATATTAACTTAATTTACTAAGTCGAAATCAGACGAAGATTGATGTTCAAAGGCATTCTTCAGATTTCGCATAAGAAATTTTTACTAGCAGTTTGCAACTCCATTAATTAAAATGGAAAATAAAAGGTTGTAGTCAGCGGCTTCTACCGTGATTCGAACTGCTATGTCTTATAGTACAAGCACTGCAACGCACAAGGGAACCTCTGAGTTAACGACACACTGGCGGCCAGAGGCGGAATATAGTCACTGCGATGTTGCCTGAGCCTCAAAACGCAACCTTAAACACACGAACAGAGGAGATGGAGATTACTGTTTTAACGTCCCGTCGACAACGATGTCATTAGAGACGGAGCACAAGCTCGGATTAGGGAAGGATGGGGAAGGAAATCGGCCGTGCCCTTCCTAAGGAACCACCCCGGCATTTGCCTGAAGCGATTTAGGGAAATCATTGAAAACCTAAATCAGGATGGCCGCGCGCGGGATTGCACCGTCGTCCTCCCGAATGCACACACAAACAGGTGTTACTTATGTGAAGGACGCCGTTCTTGGAGTCCAGAAATTAAATATACTTTCTAATTGTGTCATCTTGCAGTGGATTATATCGTACGAGTCTTCGATGTGGAAAACGAATGTCAAGTGAATTTAGCGAGGTAACGCCGACCTACACCCGGAAGTAAATGCACTATCAGAGTGTTGACAAATACTTGCTACGACGCTGCCATTTCTAGGCTCTCTGACGAGGCAGCTCTTCAGCGAAATGCTTGCCGTGATTCTCCGATACGGTTCTTCAGAGTGGAGACGCGCGCGCACGTTTGGTTTTTATGCGGCGTTCTCCCCTGATGGTTTCTGACGTCGCCTTGTGGGCTATGTATACATATGAGACATTCAATTTTCATTAATCCAGAATGATACAAGTTTCAGCTTCCGGCGTGGAAGAAGGCTGTTGACGCCTACATTATATCATTTCAACGTAGGGAAAGCAAAACGGATCGTTCAATGTTTCTCATTCAACATAAAGCATGTGAGATAATTTTCCGTAACGTTCATAATCATCTAAAAATACAAACGAAGTAAAAATACACCGGAAGCTTATTCGAATTGAATATAACGCTTTGCACCTCGATGTCGAATCTGTCCACTTGCAATCTTTTGCAGCATACACATAGAATGTCATGATTACCACGAGAATGAAGAAATATGTTGGTAAGGATGGAAGCAAGAAGAGACGCAGTCAACAAATATTCTATTCCTCATGGCATTCATTTCATTTGACACGTAAGAAGAGATAAAGCGGGAATTTACTTTCGTTAACACGAAAGATATGCCGCACATATTGATAACGAGGAAGTCTGCGTCTTCATACGTTTCCTCCTTGAAATCTGTATGCTCTATTATATACTAAGTAGCCCGATCATTGCTTCAGTAATGTTACCCTCTTGTTTGACCCCGTAACGATGAACAGATTCCAAATGCATGTCTCCCTTCCTGGGTTGTTTTTTGTGTTTTATTGCTTGGAATTCCTGAAGCAGACCACTGTGCCTTCCCCCCCTCGTGGGTTAGGTCTCAAAACTAAACCGCTTTGTATCCAATGGCATAATTTATTCAGACAGCATCAGACTATCAAACAAAGCCTTCCATTTACAGTTGCAGCACTCTAACCAGCACTGACCAAAGTGTAATCCACGGTCATGGTCCTAAATTACCAGCTGTCTGCTACTGTGGCAAAGTCCGTACTACACTGTCGATTCCGCAGCACCATTTTATCTGGTAACACTGTGTAGTTGCACAGTTGTGCTACCAGGTCTGTCCTCACACTGTCAACTTTATGTATCTCACTTCTCCTGTAGCGTAGATCACGAGGAGCCGAAGTAAATGAGTGTATTCTGCATGACGTAACATTCAGTATTCCCTTCTTTCATAGCCACTCTTCATGTGCATCGATACCAAATAGGAATGCGAAAACTCTTGCGAGTGAGAGAATGACAATAACAATCGTAACAAGAACAAGCAAATAATGAATGATGTTTATTCCAACGTAGAACGAGAATGACTTTAAATATAAAAATCTGTATCTATATCTATATCCATATCTATTGGTCTTTGAGTTGGCACAATGCAAATATATTCATAGCATTTAGTTACTGAATTTAGTTCTGGATGTTTGCAGAGAAAAGGAAAAGTCGGTACTTCTCGCTAGTGTAATATAATGTGAACCAGCAACTACCCTTTCCTTAGAACACGACTCAAGCAGGTCCTCAAGTAGGTAGCAAGGCACTGCTGCATTCTGTTCCCTGACATTGCTCTGATGACGGTTAATGCAGATAGTTCCGATTATGAAATACAAAACGTATTGCAGGTTAGTTCCTAGGATAGTAACATTAAATTTGCGTTGTAGACGGCACATGAACGTGACGACTATCCATATTACTCATCAATATAAAAAGACAATATTTTGGGAATTTAGCAGGATTACTCAAAATGAATTCTTAAATTGGGTGACTGACTGCACAGGTGCTAAACGTCGTCAAGAGTAGACGATGTCCTAATCTCATTATGAATATGAAGATCGTCTTCGACAGCTCGCAACTTTCACATTGCTATCTCCACCCTACTCCAGACAGCCCTCGGCGGAGTTGCACTACGTTGCGGATGTTATGGAAGGCCTTCAAACCGACAACAGACCACATATTGAAAAATACAAGCGAATTCTCTTGCAGCGTAAGCTTATTGTAACTAATCTAAAAATTATTGGAGAGGAACATTGTCCTATTCAAAAAAAGTAAAATGTTACACACTGTTGACGTCAAACGGACATTATCTATGTCCTGTCTTGTGTCCTACTCATCTATAATATCAAGTGTACTATGAAAATGATTATATATAATGGATGATAGGGTAATGCATTGATACCAGATGGTGCGGGCCGGCCGGTGTGGCCGTGCGGTTCTAGGCGCTTCAGTCTGGAACCGCGTGACCGCTACGGTCGCAGGTTCGAATCCTGCCTCGGGCATGGATGTGAGTAATGTCCTTAGGTTAGTTAGGTTTAAGTAGTTCTAAGTTCTAGGGGACTGATGACCTTAGAAGTTAAGTCCCATAGTGCTCAGAGCCATTTGAACTATTTAACACAAAATGACATTAAAAATTAAAGTTATTCACGAGCAGCTAGTTGAGAATATGTATGAACATTAAATGACACGACGAACTGAAATAATATGACGAAGAGTTCAGCGCTCACTGGGAATAGAGCCCCACACATATCGTTGTTGACTACACACAGAGACGTCAGCTACCGAATATTTCTCCACCAGCTGCTCAGAATAGCATCTTGAACTTACGGTCATCTCGCAAATAGTTCTGTGTCTACTGGGAGTTAAAAACGTCAGATATCGTTAGTGTTGACAACGAATGAAAATACATTAAAAATCAAAATTATTATCCACCAGCAGATAGGTGTTCTCATGATAGAGCTTGATAATACATAATTAAATCTTTAGTGCCGGGCCAGGATTCGATCCCATTCACGCGTAATATGTGAAGGTGTTGAGGAATCTGCAGTTTTGAACAAACAACAAATTGTAGCCGAGCTGTATTGCCACGAAGGGATCAAATTCCGCGTTAAGGGCGGTCTGAGTTGCATTCCCAGTTTAGAACCAAATTTATCGACATACAGAAGCTCAAATAAAAGATGGAATAAGTGTCCTGTGACCATACATAGCGTTTGTGTCGTCACTTGAAATAAATAACTAGTATAAGAAAGGTTACTGGTGATAGAGTTTCTACAAGTCGCCACTCCAGACTTTATTGTGGTTCAACCTACCGTCTACTTGGTAAAGAAGGAATATCATCTTTAATGTGAATTTTCAGACCACGCAGCCATTATATCTCCTTCACTTGGTGTAGCCAGGAGAGAATGGAATCTGTCTCTCCCTATCTAAAATCATTGACGGAAGTTGGAATCGAACCCAGACCATAGGTATAACAACCTACCATCCGTCCAACAGACCACGAAATCCTCTTCTCTGCGAGTCATTTTTCTATCGTAACGCAGTTGCGCCACACTGGATGAGAATTCTGACACACAGGCTCATTGTAGTAATTTGCAGCATGTTCAGTAAATTCATTTACTTGGTTGAACGACTCACCATGAACTAGCTGGTTCGGCTACCCAGTGCATACATTCGACTATTTTGTAATCACAGAATAAAATCACGTAACTGTCACCTACACACAACTGCCAACAGTGTAGGATGCAGAAGTTTAAATAGGAAGTGTTCCTTTCCACTTTAGCTATTCTATTGCGCTATCTGTTACTAGAAAACGTCGTTCAGTCCAAAAGAAAAGCTGTAACTGTTTGTCTCTCAGAAGTCAAGACCTGGCCATATCCCTAATCTCACAGTGCTGTGGAATCCAAAGGTTCTGGAGGAATAGTTGCCGAGCTCTGGAGCTGCTGTAGCTACGTGTCAGCTTGTAGCATAGACAAGATGTCGCGAGTTCGAATACATTCAGTGCTACATTTTTTAAAACGCAATTCTGCTCTCTGCTGAAGGTATCAATCTAATGGAACTTTGAACATAATTCCCTTCACTTCTCAACCCAAAGTAGGGCTAACTACTGTGACATTTTGTTCTGTTCAGGTTTAATAGACAGCAGGCAGCAGATGCATCTCGAAGATGTGCAGGGAGAGCGCATCGTGCCATAATATGTCAGAAAAGTATTTTCTACATTAGCCGTCGTGTGGTAGTGATATTTTATTCTTCTTCAAACTTTGTTTGACAGCTTTAACTCAGAACAAGTTTTCTACATGCATGTAATCAATAAACTGCATGTGCATTGTCAGACTGTCATAGGTAGCATCTGAGAATTCGCATATATCGTTGATGATTAATTTCTCTCTCATGTTTACTATTGTTTTAACAACACTAAAGGAAACCTTACGAAAATTGTGCACTGTATTATAAGAAATGAAATAAAACTAACCATGATAACCTTACGACGAAAGTATCTGTACACAAGCATGCCTCTATCGACACAAATTAGTAAAATACTACTCACTTAGATTTTGATTGGGTCTGTCTTTAATTGGTATGCTGTGTCATACTCAAGATGTATGCAAATGTGGCATTTCATAAATATAGTTACGTATTCCTAGAAACCCAAAATTCGCTTGTCAGCAGCGGAAAGAGGCCTTACCTGTTGTGCAGCATTGTAAGTTTTTCAACATTGCACTATGAGCTGAAAGCATTTTCTTGCGATTTCCTTATTGATGTTTGATCTGACTGCTTGTAGCTCTTTCACAGAAGGGATAAAAACGTTACAGTCAGTGAGACTGGAACTGCGAACCGTAACAGACGCTTTTTCACAGGTCAGCACGTTACCACAGAGCTGGCGAGGAGGTATGGGTCTTAGCTTCCTATTACGAGGGCAATAGTAACTAGAACTCGTAAACCGCTATTTGAAGGTCGAGATTAGTTGCGGTTTCCACCTGCAACGACTTTCCTGGCCTGAAAACCGTAAATTTTCAATCTTTTGTTACCATTCAAGCGATAATAACTCAGATTATTCAATGGAAATGACAGGTAAAATCAAGTGAACTTTGAGGCTTAATTCCGTGCACACCAGGAAGTAACACGTCGATCAGAGAGTTGCCAAACATACGTTGCCTTGTTGCCAAATCTCGGTTACAGTACCAGCAGGAAGAAGACGAACCGATGTGATCCTACAGCGGCCTGGGAAGTGACCATAGCTGGTGTCTCCAAGTCACGGCTGCTACGGCCTGGAATACGTAATGCGTCTGATTCGCTTTCTGTAACTAGGTTTAGGGACTGGAGCGTAGTTACTAATAATACTCAGAACTGACTGCAAACTGAGCATCACAAATCAGTAACTCTCATTGTTGTTTTTATATTTCTTTCGTAAGTGTACTCAAAACTAAGAAAGTCATTCACAGGTGTTTTCGTGCCTCGTCGATAGTCGAGCACAACATACAAATAAAAATAAAAAAGAATGTGTGTGTGTGTGTGTGTTTGTGAGAGAGAGAGAGAGAGATAAATAAAAAGGAATAAGAGAGAGAGTGTAAAAAATTGTTGTAAAGAAATTGAATCATGGTATTTAAAGAAATCTTTCATTAAAATGACACGTTCCACATCATTACGTAATGTCGTATTCATGATCTATGGAACATGAGTTAATCTAATGTAATCTAATCTAATCTAATCACATCATATTGATGATTAGCCATGAAGAGTCATGAATTACCGAAATTTTGGCCAATACCAGTAACCAAATCTAAACTTGAAAATAAAAGACGACAATTTTTGTAATAAACCGTGACTCCTATCAAGACCCTTTCGTCCCTGTTATCTAACCACGAAAGATGTCTGATATACCTCCATTCTGAAGTAACAAAGTGTGCATGCATTTAAAGATGAAGTGCATGATGTGAAGTTCTGTGACGGAGATACGAACCCAACACGTAATCCGATTGTTAACTAAGAAAAATCAAATGTTACGTATCGGTTTTTCTTACGAGCCGCTAGGTGTCTGAATCTAAAATAAGGATACAAACTTTTGTGCCTAAGCGACAATCGAACTGCACACCTACCGTGCATCCACGAATATAGCTTAAGTATCAGTTGCTTACTCATGAACAGTAAGATGTGTGCGTGTTTGACCAGAAATAACGACACCTGTTGCGATTGTTGGAAACACATGAACAGACATTGAAATTGCGCGTTAATTTTCACTAGCAGGTGGGTGTGCACTTGATAAAGCTAGAAATGAAATTATGAATATTTTTGTACTGGATCAGGTTTCAGACCCACATACGTACCTTTGGAGGAGACCTAGAGAAGATTGCAGTCTTGGGAAAAGGAACGAAATGGCTGAACTATACTGTTCCGAGAGATTCAGATCCTCGAAAGAGGAGATACGAATTCGAATCACAGTCCAGCACCAAATTTTTAAACGTCTCTAGTTCAATCAAGTACAAGTAAAATAAGAGCCCTGTCCCTTTAAATGGCTATCGGTTCATCAAATAAAATAAAATTTTCTAATGTAAGTAAGCTTACTGACGACTGTATTTCTGTTTACCATGACTTCCGCTGTGTCATTTCCCAACGTAAACCGGCTCTGCCCAGTTGGTAATGAAAGAACGTGATGTTTAATGCGGATTCTGGATTATAACGTCTTTCTCTTGGGGTTACCAGAGGTAAAATAAATCTGTTTGTGCCTCTTAAAAGTAAATGCCTGAGCCCACGCATTGCACCTGTGATAGTTCGTTCCACCATACCATTGTGGCCACATTACCCAGCCCCAAGAGTGTGCTGTAACGGATGATGTGCTTAGCTTACAAAATTAGTCACGGTGGAAAAAATGCGAGCCTATTAAATGGTCAAGTAGAAGCAAGCTTCTGACGCAGAGATTATGCTATTCTCATGTCAGCAGGATGTAAAGACTCTTCTAGGCATCATAGGCTGGATGTGAAGCCATTTTGATTTTTCACAAATTCAGCAAATTTCTTAGTTCGAGAAAATCCACTGTGAAGTGTGAAGTTGCCGGATAATTCGATTATTACTGTTATTATTACTATCATTTTATGCATACCGCTGCTGTAACACAAGTGCTTGAACATCATTTAATGGCTTTTGGTCACTATAGATGTAGTTTCTCAAGAACAGGTTCTTTCCCTGTCTACGGAATCCTTTTCATGTTAATATCAAACACCAGCAATTGCTCGTAGATTACTTTAAAACTAAAGTAATTGACGAAGGCGTTACTTGGTAACAAAAACGCACTGCCTTTCTTCATTTACTTTTGCCTAGAAATGGCTATCGAGTACTGACAAACCAAAAGGCAAGAGATCTTACTGCCTTCCGATATACGTTGCTGTTAGTTTTTCCACATGATTTGGTCGACATGACCTGTTTCAAGTTGTGTATGACAGACAGTGTTTTAGAAAATCTATTGTTTCCCTTTGAAATAAACAGAAGTATTTTCATTCTAAGCTGTCCAAGTACAAAATTTTCGCAATATTAGTTCAAATTTAATATTCGCTTCTACAATGTAGGAAAGTATTTCACAGTCGCAAAACTCGCATCCGAAACGTTGACCTTACACTTAGTCGCTGACTATAAATTCTAGCTCAGAGTGACACCAGTTTAAATAACCTAATGTAACGAAGACTGCCAGTGCTCTTTCTCACCGGAAAATACGCAATTCACTCATTTGGCTCCATAAGTACACTGTAACAGTAATTTCTGTGTGAAATTTGTCAGTAAGCTTTTGCCTTCGAACCGGCAAAATACAGCAGAGTACGGCCGGTAAACAATTCACAAACCACGATTTAGTGCCAATAAGACGATTTCTTTAAACATTGTAGAAGCTGAGGGAATTTAGTTTCTGCTTAAATCGTCTTTAGCAGCAACGTTCACAGATATCTCAAATAGGAAAAAGCTGAATATCCAGGTACGAAGGTTGTAAAACAAACTTCCCACAGTTTGTGTCAGGTTGATCTTTTCGTCTGATAACACTGCTTAAGTATTTTGTCTAAGAGGTATCACAAGTAGTATCCCTGTAGCTGTGGGAATCATTGGTTGAAAACGAGTTTAACACCAATGGGTACAGTGCTGCTAAATTTTCACAATTATTATCAACCTAAGTCTGAGTTCATCTACAAACTGAGGCGTATTTATAATATTGGAGCTAGACTGTGCATCCTTGTCTTTCTTGAGTGGTCATTGGAAGGCGTTTACACACACGTATACAATACTATGAATACTTCGGACGCTATGGTTAACGTTGCTCTCATAAACTTCTTTTTTTAAAAATTCTTCTGGGTCTTCAGTGTGCAATATGTGTTGTAGATACAGTCTCAGACCAAAAAATTGACCGCCGAGTCGTTCACGTAAGGTGGACAATACAGTCGTGCTCCTCTCAAAATTCTATGTCTGGCTATATGCTCGATCTAGCAACATGTAGACTCCAGTCTTAGTACATTACTTTAGACTACGACCGTAGTCTTGAGGTAAAACGCGAGACGAGCTATTATGATATTGTAGATTCGCTTGAATTACACTCATAGCTTCAGCACCGAGAGGAAAGGGGTGATAAATATTTTGTCGATATGTGCTTTCGGTCGCCAGACGTCATTTTAGCTGGTCTCGCGTTTTACCTGAAGACTACGGTCGTGTTCCAGCAGCGGTATGAATAAAATGATAGTAATAATAACAGTAATAATCGAATTATCCGGCAACTTCACACTTCACAGTGGATTTTCTCGAACTAAGAAATTTGCTGAATTTGTGAAAAATCAAAATGGCTTCACATCCAGCCTATGATGCCTAGAAGAGTCTTTACATCCTGCTGACATGAGAATAGCATAATCTCTGCGTCAGAAGCTTGCTTCTACTTGACCATTTAATAGGCTCGCATTTTTTCCACCGTGACTAATTTTGTAAGCTAAGCACATCATCCGTTACAGCACACTCTTGGGGCTGGGTAATGTGGCCACAATGGTATGGTGGAACGAACTATCACAGGTGCAATGCGTGGGCTCAGGCATTTACTTTTAAGAGGCACAAACAGATTTATTTTACCTCTGGTAACCTCAAGAGAAAGACGTTATAATCCAGAATCCACATTAAACATCACGTTCTTTCATTACCAACTGGGCAGAGCCGGTTTACGTTGGGAAATGACACAGCGGAAGTCATGGTAAACAGAAATACAGTCGTCAGTAAGCTTACTTACATTAGAAAATTTTATTTTATTTGATGAACCGATAGCCATTTAAAGGGACAGGGCTCTTATTTTACTTGTACTTGATTGAACTAGAGACGTTTAAAAATTTGGTGCTGGACTGTGATTCGAATTCGTATCTCCTCTTTCGAGGATCTGAATCTCTCGGAACAGTATAGTTCAGCCATTTCGTTCCTTTTCCCAAGACTGCAATCTTCTCTAGGTCTCCTCCAAAGGTACGTATGTGGGTCTGAAACCTGATCCAGTACAAAAATATTCATAATTTCATTTCTAGCTTTATCAAGTGCACACCCACCTGCTAGTGAAAATTAACGCGCAATTTCAATGTCTGTTCATGTGTTTCCAACAATCGCAACAGGTGTCGTTATTTCTGGTCAAACACGCACACATCTTACTGTTCATGAGTAAGCAACTGATACTTAAGCTATATTCGTGGATGCACGGTAGGTGTGCAGTTCGATTGTCGCTTAGGCACAAAAGTTTGTATCCTTATTTTAGATTCAGACACCTAGCGGCTCGTAAGAAAAACCGATACGTAACATTTGATTTTTCTTAGTTAACAATCGGATTACGTGTTGGGTTCGTATCTCCGTCACAGAACTTCACATCATGCACTTCATCTTTAAATGCATGCACACTTTGTTACTTCAGAATGGAGGTATATCAGACATCTTTCGTGGTTAGATAACAGGGACGAAAGGGTCTTGATAGGAGTCACGGTTTATTACAAAAATTGTCGTCTTTTATTTTCAAGTTTAGATTTGGTTACTGGTATTGGCCAAAATTTCGGTAATTCATGACTCTTCATGGCTAATCATCAATATGATGTGATTAGATTAGATTAGATTACATTAGATTAACTCATGTTCCATAGATCATGAATACGACATTACGTAATGATGTGGAACGTGTCATTTTAATGAAAGATTTCTTTAAATACCATGATTCAATTTCTTTACAACAATTTTTTACACTCTCTCTCTTATTCCTTTTTATTTATCTCTCTCTCTCTCTCTCACAAACACACACACACACACACATTCTTTTTTATTTTTATTTGTATGTTGTGCTCGACTATCGACGAGGCACGAAAACACCTGTGAATGACTTTCTTAGTTTTGAGTACACTTACGAAAGAAATATAAAAACAACAATGAGAGTTACTGATTTATGATGCTCAGTTTGCAGTCAGTTCTGAGTATTATTAGTAACTACGCTCCAGTCCCTAAACCTAGTTACAGAAAGCGAATCAGACGCATTACGTATTCCAGGCCGTAGCAGCCGTGACTTGGAGACACCAGCTATGGTCACTTCCCAGGCCGCTGTAGGATCACATCGGTTCGTCTTCTTCCTGCTGGTACTGTAACCGAGATTTGGCAACAAGGCAACGTATGTTTGGCAACTCTCTGATCGACGTGTTACTTCCTGGTGTGCACGGAATTAAGCCTCAAAGTTCACTTGATTTTACCTGTCATTTCCATTGAATAATCTGAGTTATTATCGCTTGAATGGTAACAAAAGATTGAAAATTTACGGTTTTCAGGCCAGGAAAGTCGTTGCAGGTGGAAACCGCAACTAATCTCGACCTTCAAATAGCGGTTTACGAGTTCTAGTTACTATTGCCCTCGTAATAGGAAGCTAAGACCCATACCTCCTCGCCAGCTCTGTGGTAACGTGCTGACCTGTGAAAAAGCGTCTGTTACGGTTCGCAGTTCCAGTCTCACTGACTGTAACGTTTTTATCCCTTCTGTGAAAGAGCTACAAGCAGTCAGATCAAACATCAATAAGGAAATCGCAAGAAAATGCTTTCAGCTCATAGTGCAATGTTGAAAAACTTACAATGCTGCACAACAGGTAAGGCCTCTTTCCGCTGCTGACAAGCGAATTTTGGGTTTCTAGGAATACGTAACTATATTTATGAAATGCCACATTTGCATACATCTTGAGTATGACACAGCATACCAATTAAACACAGACCCAATCAAAATCTAAGTGAGTAGTATTTTACTAATTTGTGTCGATAGAGGCATGCTTGTGTACAGATACTTTCGTCGTAAGGTTATCATGGTTAGTTTTATTTCATTTCTTATAATACAGTGCACAGTTTTCGTAAGGTTTCCTTTAGTGTTGTTAAAACAATAGTAAACATGAGAGAGAAATTAATCATCAACGATATATGCGAATTCTCAGATGCTACCTATGATAGTCTGACAATGCACATGCAGTTTATTGATTACATGCATGTAGAAAACTTGTTCTGAGTTAAAGCTGTCAAACAAAGTTTGAAGAAGAATAAAATATCACTACCACACGACGGCTAATGTAGAAAATACTTTTCTGACATATTATGGCACGATGCGCTCTCCCTGCACATTTTCGAGATGCATCTGCTGCCTGCTGTCTATTAAACCTGAATAGAACAAAATGTCACAGTAGTTAGCCCTACTTTGGGTTGAGACGTGAAGTGAATTATGTTCAAAGTTCCATTAGATTGATACCTTCAGCAGAGAGCAGAATTGCGTTTTAAAAAATGTAGCACTGAATGTATTCGAACTCGCGACATCTTATCTATGCTACAAGCTGACACGTAGCTACAGCAGCTCCAGAGCTCGGCAACTATTCCTACAGAACTTTTGGATTCCACAGCACTGTGAGATTAGGCATATGGCCAGGTCTTGACTTCTGAGAGACAAACAGTTACAGCTTTTCTTTTGGACTGAACGACGTTTTCTAGTAACAGATAGCGCAATAGAATAGCTTAAGTGGAAAGGAACACTTCCTATTTAAACTTCTGCATCCTACACTGTTGGCAGTTGTGTGTAGGTGACAGTTACGTGATTTTATTTCTGTGATTACAAAATAGTCGAATGTATGCACTGGGTAGCCGAGCCAGCTAGTTCATGGTAAGTCGTTCAACCAAGTAAATGAATTTACTGAACATGCTGCAAATTACTACAGGGAGCCTGTGTGTCAGAATTCTCATCCAGTGTGGCGCAACTGCGTTACGATAGAAAAATGACTCGCAGAGAAGAGGATTTCGTGGTCTGTTGGACGGATGGTAGGTTGTTATACCTATGGTCTGGGTTCGATTTCCACTTCCGTCAATGATTTTAGATAGGGAGAGACAGATTCCATTCTCTCCTGGCTACACCAAGTGAAGGAGATATAATGGCTGCGTGGTCTGAAAATTCACATTAAAGATGATATTCCTTCTTTACCAAGTAGACGGTAGGTTGAACCACAATAAAGTCTGGAGTGGCGACTTGTAGAAACTCTATCACCAGTAACCTTTCTTATACTAGTTATTTATTTCAAGTGACGACACAAACGCTATGTATGGTCACAGGACACTTATTCCATCTTTTATTTGAGCTTCTGTATGTCGATAAATTTGGTTCTAAACTGGGAATGCAACTCAGACCGCCCTTAACGCGGAATTTGATCCCTTCGTGGCAATACAGCTCGGCTACAATTTGTTGTTTGTTCAAAACTGCAGATTCCTCAACACCTTCACATATTACGCGTGAATGGGATCGAATCCTGGCCCGGCACTAAAGATTTAATTATGTATTATCAAGCTCTATCATGAGAACACCTATCTGCTGGTGGATAATAATTTTGATTTTTAATGTATTTTCATTCGTTGTCAACACTAACGATATCTGACGTTTTTAACTCCCAGTAGACACAGAACTATTTGCGAGATGACCGTAAGTTCAAGATGCTATTCTGAGCAGCTGGTGGAGAAATATTCGGTAGCTGACGTCTCTGTGTGTAGTCAACAACGATATGTGTGGGGCTCTATTCCCAGTGAGCGCTGAACTCTTCGTCATATTATTTCAGTTCGTCGTGTCATTTAATGTTCATACATATTCTCAACTAGCTGCTCGTGAATAACTTTAATTTTTAATGTCATTTTGTGTTAAATAGTTCAAATGGCTCTGAGCACTATGGGACTTAACTTCTAAGGTCATCAGTCCCCTAGAACTTAGAACTACTTAAACCTAACTAACCTAAGGACATTACTCACATCCATGCCCGAGGCAGGATTCGAACCTGCGACCGTAGCGGTCACGCGGTTCCAGACTGAAGCGCCTAGAACCGCACGGCCACACCGGCCGGCCCGCACCATCTGGTATCAATGCATTACCCTATCATCCATTATATATAATCATTTTCATAGTACACTTGATATTATAGATGAGTAGGACACAAGACAGGACATAGATAATGTCCGTTTGACGTCAACAGTGTGTAACATTTTACTTTTTTTGAATAGGACAATGTTCCTCTCCAATAATTTTTAGATTAGTTACAATAAGCTTACGCTGCAAGAGAATTCGCTTGTATTTTTCAATATGTGGTCTGTTGTCGGTTTGAAGGCCTTCCATAACATCCGCAACGTAGTGCAACTCCGCCGAGGGCTGTCTGGAGTAGGGTGGAGATAGCAATGTGAAAGTTGCGAGCTGTCGAAGACGATCTTCATATTCATAATGAGATTAGGACATCGTCTACTCTTGACGACGTTTAGCACCTGTGCAGTCAGTCACCCAATTTAAGAATTCATTTTGAGTAATCCTGCTAAATTCCCAAAATATTGTCTTTTTATATTGATGAGTAATATGGATAGTCGTCACGTTCATGTGCCGTCTACAACGCAAATTTAATGTTACTATCCTAGGAACTAACCTGCAATACGTTTTGTATTTCATAATCGGAACTATCTGCATTAACCGTCATCAGAGCAATGTCAGGGAACAGAATGCAGCAGTGCCTTGCTACCTACTTGAGGACCTGCTTGAGTCGTGTTCTAAGGAAAGGGTAGTTGCTGGTTCACATTATATTACACTAGCGAGAAGTACCGACTTTTCCTTTTCTCTGCAAACATCCAGAACTAAATTCAGTAACTAAATGCTATGAATATATTTGCATTGTGCCAACTCAAAGACCAATAGATATGGATATAGATATAGATACAGATTTTTATATTTAAAGTCATTCTCGTTCTACGTTGGAATAAACATCATTCATTATTTGCTTGTTCTTGTTACGATTGTTATTGTCATTCTCTCACTCGCAAGAGTTTTCGCATTCCTATTTGGTATCGATGCACATGAAGAGTGGCTATGAAAGAAGGGAATACTGAATGTTACGTCATGCAGAATACACTCATTTACTTCGGCTCCTCGTGATCTACGCTACAGGAGAAGTGAGATACATAAAGTTGACAGTGTGAGGACAGACCTGGTAGCACAACTGTGCAACTACACAGTGTTACCAGATAAAATGGTGCTGCGGAATCGACAGTGTAGTACGGACTTTGCCACAGTAGCAGACAGCTGGTAATTTAGGACCATGACCGTGGATTACACTTTGGTCAGTGCTGGTTAGAGTGCTGCAACTGTAAATGGAAGGCTTTGTTTGATAGTCTGATGCTGTCTGAATAAATTATGCCATTGGATACAAAGCGGTTTAGTTTTGAGACCTAACCCACGAGGGGGGGAAGGCACAGTGGTCTGCTTCAGGAATTCCAAGCAATAAAACACAAAAAACAACCCAGGAAGGGAGACATGCATTTGGAATCTGTTCATCGTTACGGGGTCAAACAAGAGGGTAACATTACTGAAGCAATGATCGGGCTACTTAGTATATAATAGAGCATACAGATTTCAAGGAGGAAACGTATGAAGACGCAGACTTCCTCGTTATCAATATGTGCGGCATATCTTTCGTGTTAACGAAAGTAAATTCCCGCTTTATCTCTTCTTACGTGTCAAATGAAATGAATGCCATGAGGAATAGAATATTTGTTGACTGCGTCTCTTCTTGCTTCCATCCTTACCAACATATTTCTTCATTCTCGTGGTAATCATGACATTCTATGTGTATGCTGCAAAAGATTGCAAGTGGACAGATTCGACATCGAGGTGCAAAGCGTTATATTCAATTCGAATAAGCTTCCGGTGTATTTTTACTTCGTTTGTATTTTTAGATGATTATGAACGTTACGGAAAATTATCTCACATGCTTTATGTTGAATGAGAAACATTGAACGATCCGTTTTGCTTTCCCTACGTTGAAATGATATAATGTAGGCGTCAACAGCCTTCTTCCACGCCGGAAGCTGAAACTTGTATCATTCTGGATTAATGAAAATTGAATGTCTCATATGTATACATAGCCCACAAGGCGACGTCAGAAACCATCAGGGGAGAACGCCGCATAAAAACCAAACGTGCGCGCGCGTCTCCACTCTGAAGAACCGTATCGGAGAATCACGGCAAGCATTTCGCTGAAGAGCTGCCTCGTCAGAGAGCCTAGAAATGGCAGCGTCGTAGCAAGTATTTGTCAACACTCTGATAGTGCATTTACTTCCGGGTGTAGGTCGGCGTTACCTCGCTAAATTCACTTGACATTCGTTTTCCACATCGAAGACTCGTACGATATAATCCACTGCAAGATGACACAATTAGAAAGTATATTTAATTTCTGGACTCCAAGAACGGCGTCCTTCACATAAGTAACACCTGTTTGTGTGTGCATTCGGGAGGACGACGGTGCAATCCCGCGCCCGGCCATCCTGATTTAGGTTTTCAATGATTTCCCTAAATCGCTTCAGGCAAATGCCGGGATGGTTCCTTAGGAAGGGCACGGCCGATTTCCTTCCCCATCCTTCCCTAATCCGAGCTTGTGCTCCGTCTCTAATGACATCGTTGTCGACGGGACGTTAAAACAGTAATCTCCACCTCCTCTGTTCGTGTGTTTAAGGTTGCGTTTTGAGGCTCAGGCAACATCGCAGTGACTATATTCCGCCTGTGGCCGCCAGTGTGTCGTTAGCTCAGAGGTTCCCTTGTGCGTTGCAGTGCTTGTACTATAAGACATAGCAGTTCGAATCACGGTAGAAGCCGCTGACTACAACCTTTTATTTTCCATTTTAATTAATGGAGTTGCAATCTGCTAGTAAAAATTTCTTATGCGAAATCTGAAGAATGCCTTTAAACATCAATCTTCGTCTTATTTCGACTTAGTAAATTAAGTTAATATCACGGATTTCTGCTTTGCAAATTCCAAGGTGCTTCACTGTAAAATAGACCCTGAAAAGATTCAAACCGACTGTCAACGATATAAATTTGAGCTTTGTTCGTCATATAGGTCTAACATGTCAGAAGGTTGTTTATGAAGTGCACATGTTCATTAATGTAGTTCCCTTCTTCTAAATTTTTGCAATAGCATTTAACTGTAGACGTTTTCTAACACCGGCGTTAGCAATTCCTTTCCGTTCGCTGAAACCTTCAAAACGACAAATTTTTCTGGTTTAAATCTGATGACCTTAACTATCACTTCCGATCAACAATAAATACTTCATGAACCCATACATGGAACTCCAAATGTGCAGTGTTCCTGCACTGCTACAGAGCATGCATTGCAAGGTATTCACACAGTTTATCGCATAGACTTACCATAAGGAATGAAACAAGAACTGTAATACACTTTACACCACAGACGCTCACTCTGGCTTGACGAAAACATCCAAACATTGACCAAAAGTTGCACAAATAATTGAGTTTGAAAGGAAAAGAAACGAGGTATGAAGCATTTATAAATTCATCGAATGTAGTGAGGTGGTTTAATTTCGTCCCAGTCTATGAAATTAATTTCGGGCCATACTCAGCTCTTGCCGATTAATGTAATATAATACCCGCCTACTAATCAGGGCGTCTGTCTCCGTTGCTTTTGAGCGTGAATGGAAATTGTAGAAATTTTCTGTGGAGCAACATTTAATAATAAAGCGTTTTAAATCATCAAAAGCGATGAGCGGTAGCAGGCGCTTTCGATAAAGAACGGGGGAGTGCAGCGCCGCTGCTGTCGCCACGGCCGCTGCCAGTAGCCAGCAAATGGATCCCGGAGCTTTGCCGCATACGGCGTCCAGAGGAGGACAGTCCGCAGGAAATCCGCCGCAAAATCGTTACTGGATAAAATTTTGTTATCAGTATGTCACAAAGCGAAATAGATTGAATCTGCGCTACCATTACATTCACGTCTTCAGCATTCAGACAGAAGAGGCTATAAAAATATTTAATGCCAGCTGCTTTCGATCCACTGACATTATGAACAGAAACAACGCACGCTACCGCTAGACCACACGCGTAATCAGCCTAGAGTTTCTCTATCATGGGACAAGTTTTCCTCCAGGAAGTGCCGCAGTCTACAGTGTTGCCAGATTGTGCAGATAACCGGACTTAGAGAATTAGCGAGTTGGCCAGTTTTTTTGTCCCATGTCGCGATCGGCGCGGACTTAGCCTCTGAAGCGGCCGGCCGCCGGTCAAGTTTTATGTCAAAGAGTGTACAAAATCTTTAACATTGCTGCGAAATAGCAACTGTGTAATTGTGAATAGACTGAAAAATCAGCCAAGCAGTTGCAAATAAAGGTTCATTATCCCTTGACCATGTTTTCGACATTTGTAAAAATATCTTCTTTGGCAAATATCGAAACCATGGTGAAGGGATAATAAACCTTTATTCGCACCTGACTGGCTGATTTTCCAATCTGCTCTTAGAGTTGCTCCACAACCTAGAAACGAAGCTCGAAAACCAGTCACACGCCCGGCGCCAAGGTTGTTCTATGGCACCACAGCTCAACATCCACTATCTGACTACGTAGTCTACACATATTTTAATAAAGTGAGTGAAAAATAATATTAAAAATAGCGAATATATAGATAGCGGAAATGTTAATTGATTTTTCGTTGCTGGTTGGTGTAACAGTTTAATAATTATTTGATAAAAGCATAAGACTGTGGATTTTCTAAAGACAATTGGGAATTTTGGGAACAAGACGAATAGCGTAAGAGACAAAGATGTTTCAAAGAACAGCTGCGAGCTTCGCCACTGACTCGTTTAGCCAGAGGAAGAGCGTCACAGAAATTCGGAACAAACCTAAATGGAAGTTGCTACAGGGAAGGTGCTGTGTATAGCGGAGAACTTACCGAAGTGTAGAATCAAGAAGCATTCTATTTCTTTTCATGTACACTACTGGTCATTAAAATTGCTACACCAAGAAGAAAAGCTGATGATAAACGGGTATTCATTGGACAAATACATTATACTGGAACTGACATGTAATTACATTTTCACGCAATTTGGGTGCATAGATCCTGAGACATCAGTACCCAGAACAACGACCTCTGGCCGTAATAGCGGCCTTGATACGTCTGGGCATTGAGTCAAACAGAGCTTGGATGGCGTGTACAGGTACAGCTACCCATGCAGTTTCCACACGATACCACAGTTCATCAAGAATAGTGGCTGGCGTATTGTGACGAGCCAATTGCTCGGCCACCATTGACCAGACGTTTTCAGTTGCTGAGAAATCTGGAGAATGTGCTGGCCAGCGTAGCAGTCGAACATTTTCTGTATCCAGAAAGGCCCGTACAGGACCTGCAACAGGTGGTCGTGCATTATCATGCTGAAAAGTAGTGTTTTGCAGGGATCGAATGAAGGGTAGAGCCACGGGTCGTGACACATCTGAAATGTAACGTCCACTGCTCAAAATGCCGTCAATGCGAACAAGAGGTGACCGAGACATGCAAACAAAGGCACCAGATACCATCGCGCCGGGTGATACGCCAGTATGGCGATGACGAATACACGCTTCCAATGTGCGTTCTCCGCGATGTCACCAAACACGGATGCGACCATCATGATGCTGTAAAGAGAACCCGGATTCATCCGAAATAATAACGTATTGCCATTCTTGCACCCAGGTTCGTCGTTGAGTACACCATCGCAGGCGCTCCTGTCTTTAATGCAGTGTCAAGGATAACCGCAGCCATAGTTTCCGAGCTGATAGTCCATGCTGCTGCAAACGTCGTCGAACTGTTCGTGCTGATGATTGTTGTCTTGCAAACGTCCCCATCTGTTGACTCAGGTATCGAGACATGGCTGCACGATCCGTTACAGCCATGCGGATAAGATGCCTGTCATCTCGACTGCCAGTGATACGAGACCGTTGGGATCCAGCACGGCGTTCCGTATTACCATCCTGAACCCACCGAATTCCATATTCTCCCAACAGTCATTGGATCTCGACCAACGCGAGCAGCAATGTCGCCATACGATAAACCGCAATCGCGATAGGTTATAATCCGACCTTTATCAAAGTCGGAAACATGATGGTACGCATTTCCCCCCTTACACGAGGCATCACAACAACGTTTCACCAGGCAACGCCGGTGAACTGCTGTTTGTGTATGAGAAATCAGTTGGAAACTTTCCTCATGTCAGCACGTTGTAGGTGTCGCCACCGGCGCCAACCTTGTGTGAATGCTCTAAAAAGCTAATTATTTGCATATCACAGCATCCCCTTCCCGTCGGTTAAATTTCGCGTCTGTAGCACGTCATCTTCGTGGTGTAGCAATTTTAATGGCCAGTAGTGTATATCTCACGTAGTCATTCTGAAGATAAATTAAGAGAAGTTGATGTGTATGCATGGATGTGTAGAAAGTCATAGACAAACGGCTTATAGAAATTTAAAGGGTGGTAACGTGCAACGACCGCTTTGTATCCTACACCACACACCATATGTTGCCTTGTGGAGTACAGACGTAGACGCTGATGTAAATGGTTTTCGACCTTAATACGTCAGCTACAACATTTAGGTAGAATGCTTTCAGAAGAAACTGAACAAATTCGACCTTCAACAGGTAGTAGACGCCCCCGTCCCTCTTGTTGTGTCGTTCGCCAATAGTGCACGCCGTCGGCCGAAGGTGACGGAAGCTCTGCCAAAATACTCAGATGCTCTAGCTACCCCAAACGAAGTAATAGGTGACAGGTTCAATGGTACCAATGACGATAGCAAAACCCTTAAAAACAAGGAGAAAATGAGAAACTTAACTTTTCCCCGGCGTATCAAATGCTCGTGCAACTTACCGGAATGTAGCCGGGGGTCGTTTTGGACAACCACCCATATCTCAGTATATGTACAGCCTGTCATTTTCAAAGCAAAGTTACAACGAGTGAGCTCTGTACGAGGAAATTTAAAACCTCGTTTGATCGAGAACCATAATACGGCAAGTGCTGTAAGATCATTATTCACTTTCACCCTCTCTCTCTCTCTCCTCTCTCTCTTTCCCACAAAAAAAAAAAGAAAACAAAAATCGCTGCCAACGACCATTGAATTTCTTAATCTTTGAGGAGAGGTGCTATTTGTTTATGGTTTCTGTGCTGTTATTCTCTTCCTTCAAAAATCTCGGCGCTTCTTGGATCGGTCGGAGGGAAAGCTGCGCAAGACAACTATTTACGAGATTCCGTGTGAGTGCGGGAAATCACGAATAGGGCAAACGAAGCACAAAATTCAATTGGGCATTGTGGGACAAGAGCGACATACACGCGCTTGAGAACTTGGATTCTCCAAAGAATCCGGTCATATGAAATACTCGCGCTCTTCTTCGTCGGTGCTTTTCTACGATTCGGCATATGATGACGATCGACCTGACATCGAAGAGGTAAGTTTACGCCGCGGAGGGAATTTTCAACAGCGCACAGTCTTGCAGCAGAAGCACATGTGCTCAAGCAACCCGTTTGCTCCGACAATGTGGTAAACCACCCATGTGCCAGCGTGGCATTAAATGGAGGAACCAATTGTCAGTGTATTGTCGACAGTATACATCTCAAGATGGCCAAAATCTGCGCCCAAATATCGTGTCAAGTAGTTACTGACATCGACAGCAGTTTGCATAAAATTTTGTGGTCCAGAAAAACTTTTACATACTGGACATGGCACATCGGGCATACGACAAAGATCAGTACTCACTTTTAGGAAACGGGGGTCGCAAAGGCCACGAGAGGGTGCTACATTCATGTGTGGGCTGGCATCGTTGGAGATTGTGTAACTGGTTCGTACTTTCTCCCGGACCGTCTTGACGATCGCACGTATCTCGTATTTCTGCGAGAGGTTCTGCCGGTCATGCTAAATGATGTTTCCAGTCCCGTCCGTCGCTGCATCCCATTTCAGCACGACGGATCCTCCACGCATTTCAGCATACAAGTGAGGGCGCATACGCAGGCAACCTTTCCTGGCCGCTGGAGTGGTCGTGAAGGGCCAGTCGCATGGCCACCACGATCACCTGATCTGTCTCCTGTCGATTTTTTCCTGCGGGCAATCTGAACGACCTTGTTTACAGAACACCTGTAGAGTATCTGGTGGGCAGGATTGTTGTTGCAGCAGGATGTCTTCGATATACACGAGGTATCTTTGGGAGTGTGCGCCGTTCAGTGCAGCGTCGGTCAGGCATGTCTTGATATATCTGGACAGAACCTGGAGCATAACGTGTGGAGGGCGTACGCTTGTAGCATGTGACTAAAAACTGCAACGCCGTTTAGTAGCCCCTAATGGCCTTTGCGACCGCCGATTCCTATGTGATTTCTGATCCTTGCTGCATGCCCTATGTGCCATCTCAGATTGTAAGCTTTTTTTTATTTTTTAAATCACCCTCTATATCCGAGGTCCGAGGAAGCCTTAAGCGCCGGCCCGAGTGACCGCGCGGTTCTAGGCGCTGCAGTCTGGAGCAGAGCGACCGCTACGATCGCAGGTTCGAATCCTGCCTCGGGCATGGATGAGTGTGATGTCCTTAGGTTAGTTAGGTTTAAGTAGTTCTAAGTTCTAGGCGACTGATGACCTCAGAAGTTAAGCCGCATAGTGCTCAGAGCCATTAGAACCATTTTTGAAGCCTTAAGCAAGCAATGAGGGTGAATGTGGGAAGGTGGGGGAGTAATTATGCAATTTATCCAAAGATTCGCTAAGTTCCCTGAAAGAAGAGAGGTTACTGAACTAACTAACATTCTGATCGTTAGGCAGAAGGACATTATTCCAGAGTTTGCTAAAGCTGTACATTTCATTAAGAATGCCACTGCATATGGCAGGGGTTCCCAACAAAATTTTCTCGAGAACCCCCTCATCTGTGAAAGCACTGGCAATAAATTAACAATGGCCAATTGTCGTCTGAAATGCGAGTTTCTGTGTAAAGTGACTGCCAGTTGTCAGCTGCAAAGAGGCAGCGCGCGCAGTCTAACGGCATACAGCAGAACTATTTGCTTGTATCTAATTCTAGTTTTGCGTTAGTGTGTGCTAGTGTCAGTTGGCTCTAGGAAGACGCTAGACGAGGAAGTAAGCTCCTCATGCAGGAAGCGGCCAAAACAAAAAATCTGTTATCATACGAAATACACTAAGTATATTTTTTTATTCTAATAGCATTTTTCTGGCATTGCTTGCGGATCCCTGGGGTTCCGCGGACCACCTGTTGGGAACCACTGGCATATTGGCATCAGATGCAAAGCTAGAATTGCGCTATTGACAGAAAGTATTCGTTTCAGCAGTCTTGAACGGGATTCTGTGTCGAGGGGTATGTGTTACCAGCATTTATAACTGGCAATTTTCCTTTTTTAAGGAGGTAGTAGATGTTGTGACATATGCCAAATCGACCTGGAACCACAATACGGCTATGACGAGACAGACTGCAAACGTTGATGTTCTTCCACAGGAAGTTACTTCTTTACGATCCGTTATTAGCGTGAAGCACGAATATTTGGAAGACGCGACCGAGCCCGTGTTAGCAAAGTGTCTTAAATTTCTCCTGCATCTACTTCACTGCCTCTTGTGGAATTTGTCAGCTCCGCCAGAGTGGCCCTGTTCTCTCGTGCAACACAAATGGTTCAAATGGCTCTGAGCACTGTGGGATTTGACATCTGAGGTCATCAGTCCCCTAGAAATTAGAACTACTTAAACCTAACTAACCTAAGAATATCACACACATCCATGACCGAGGCAGGATTCGAACCTGCGACCGTAGCGGTTTCGCGGTTCCTGACTGAAGTGCCTAGAATCGCCGGCTCTTGTAACATATGCAAAGCGTCCAGACTCTTGCTGTGTGTTGACGAGAGCCGAAACAATCAATAGCAACATTTCGCCTAAGGAGAGGTCAGCCACCCGAAACTTAAAAGGAGACCAGGACACTATAGTCCTCCAAGTGTTTAAAGGTAAATTAACAATGCTCATGCCACACGACGCCTATGCTAATAAGACCTATCTTCCATCATGTGGCTCAGCAAGATCGATCGGGACCCTACTAAATGTGCGATGAGATAAAAAAAAGCATAATTTTTGAATTCAGGTTCTCTACCAAAGGAGGTCATTAAGAGACTGAGACCACATAATTCAGCTATACCTAGCCATACGGACTACTTGAAACCCATAAATAATTCGTGCCTCTACGAGCTATTGTGAGCAATATTGGAGGTACCACCATTGATTCGACCAAGCACTTTGCGAGACCCAGCCACATCATATAAGACATTCTATTCAGTTTACTGACGTACGTATGTAACTAACCTGAAACGCAACGGCTTTTTGGTCACTTTTGATGTTGTCTTTCTCCTTGGTCAAATGTTTGAGAGGAGCAAGAAGAAGGCTCTCTATAAGTTTTGGTTGTTGTTGATAATGATGTGATCTTCTGTACGAAGAGTGGTTTATGTAATTCTTCATGCTACTTCATCCTGTGCAAGCCCCTTCATCTGCTAGTAACTACTGCAGACTACATCCTTCTGAACCTGTTTGCTGTATTCATCTCTTGGTCTCCTCCTACGATTTTTACCAACCACACTTCCCTCCCGTACTAAATTGGTGATCCCGTGGCGTCTCAACATATATCCTGCTAACCGACCACTTCTTGTAGTCAGGTTTTGAGAAAAATTTCTTTTCTCCCCAGTTCTACTCAGTAGCTCCTCATTAGTTATGTGATCTACCCATCTAATCTTCAGCATCCTTCTGTGGGATCTTATGTCAACAGCTTCTATTCTCTTCGCACCTAAACCATTTATCATCAACGTTACGTTTCCGTACATGGCTACATCCCATAGAAATGATTTAAGAAAAGACTTAAATCTATACTCGAGGTTAACAAATTTCTCTTCTTCAAAAGTGCTTTTCTTCCCATTGCCAGCCTACTTTTTACATTATCTTTACTTCGGCCATCACCAGTTATTTTTCTGCCCAAATGGCAAAACTCGTCTACTACTTTAAATGTCTCATTTCCTAATCTATTTCCCTCAGCATCATCTGATTTAATTCTACTATATTCCATTATTCTCGTTTTGCTTTTGTTGATGTTCATCTTACATTCTCCTTTCAAGAAACTATCCACTCTGTTCAACTGCACTTCCAAATCCTTTGCTGCCTCTGACAGAATTATAGTGTCATCGGCAAACTTCAAAATTTTTATTTCTCCTCCCGAACGTTATTTCCTCCTCCAAATTTTTCTTTGGTTTCCTATACTACTTGTTCAATCTGCAGACTGAATGACGTCGGGGATAGGCTACAACCCTGTCTCACTCCCTTCTCAACCACTACTTCTCTTTCATGTCCCTCGACTTTGAAAACTGCCATCTGCTGTCTGTAAGAGCTGTAATAGCCTTTCGCTTACTGTATTTTACTCATGCTACCCTCAGAATTTGACAGAGAGTATTCCAGTCAACATTCAAAAGCATATAAATGCTATAAACGTATGTTTGCCTTTCTTTAACCCATCTTCTATGAGAAGTCGTAGGGTCAGTATTGCATCGCATGTGCCTACATTTCTACGGAATCTCAACTTCTTCTACCAGTTTTTCCATTCTTCTGTGAACATTTCGTGTTAGTATTTTGCAATGATGGCTTACAAAACTGGTAGTTCGGTCATTTTCAGACCTCTCTTGAAGTCTGAAGTTATTTCGCCTACCTAGTACATCTTGCTTAACGTATGGAAGAGTTTTGTCATGATGGACTCTCCCAAGGCTATCAGTATTTCTAACGGAATGTTATCTACTGCTTGCGTCTTGTTTGGACTTAGATCTATCAGTGCTCTGTCAAATTCTTCCTCTTCCATTTCTTAATATTGCCCTCAAGTACATCTCCCCTCTATACACTCCTCCCATCTTTCAGCTTTCCCTTCTTTGCTTAGGACAGGTTTTTCATCAGAGCTCTTCATATTCATGCAGGTGGTTCTCTTTTCTCCAAAGGTCTCTTAAATTTTCCCGTAGGCGCTATCTATCTTTCCCCTAGTGACGTTTGCTTCTAAATCATTACATTTGTCCCCTAGTCGCCCCTGCTTAGCCATTTTCCTCTTCAGGTCAATCACCTTTTTTGGACATTAGCGCTGCCTTTCGCCTACTTCATTTACTACATTATTACATTTTCCATTTTCATCAATTCAGTGCACTATTTCTTATCTCAAAGCTACCCATTCTTCTCTACTGTAAACATTTCCCCCGTTCATGGTGCCCTCCGGAACTCTCAAAAACTTCTGTTTCTTTCAGTTATCCAGGTCACGTCTTCTTAAATTTCTTCCGTTTTGCAATTTCTTCAGCTTTAATCTACGGTTCACAACCAGTGAGTATCTCACAATTTAAAATCTGTTTCCGAAATCCCCTAGTGATATATGCTTCTACATCCTTACATTTCTCCTCTAGTCATTCCTGCTTAGGAATTTTGCACTTCCTTTCAGTCTCATTTTTTTAGACATTTGTATTCCCTTTCGCCTGCTCCATTTACTGCTTTGAACAAGCAGTTCCGAAATCTCTGTCTTACAATTACATAGCCAATAAGATGCCTTCCAGTGTCTCTAGGTGTCTGCCATGTATAGAACGTTCTTTCATGATCCTTAAACCAAGTGTTAACGGTGATTAAATTATGCTCTGTGCAAAATGCTACCAGACTGATTTCTCTTTCATTCCTTTCTCTCAGTCCGTATTTACGTACTACTTTTCCTTTTTTTTCATTTAAATACTATTGAATTCCAATCCCCCACCACTATTAAATTTTCATCTCCCTTAACTGTTTGAGTAATTTCTTCTATTTCGTCATACATTTCTTCAGTCTCTTCATCATCTGAGGAGCTGGTTAGCATATAAATTTGTACTACTACGGTGGGTTTGGGCTTCGTGTCTAGCGTTCACCATGCTGTTCATAGCACATTATCCACGGTGCTATCTTCTTATTCATTATTAAACCTACTCCTGCTTCACCTGTGTTTTATTTTGTATTTGTAACCCTGTATTCACCTGACCAGAAGTCCCTTTCCTCCTGCCACAGAACTTCGTTAATTCCACTTTATCTAACTTTAACCTATGCATTTCCGTTTTTAAATTTTCTAACCTACCTGTCGACGTTCCACTCTCTGACCCGTAGGACGCCATCTTTGTTTCCGATCCGAGTGGAGGACTATTTTTCCTCAAGAATGTTTTACCCAAGATGATGCCATCATCATTTAACCATACCGAAGAGCTGCATGCTCTCGGGAAAAATTACGGCTGTAGTTTCTCCTTGCTTTCAGCCGTTCGCAGTACTTGCACAGCAAGGCCGTTTTGGTCGATGTCACAGGGCCAGATCGCTCAATCATCCAGACCGTTGCCGCTGCAACTACTCGAAAGGCTGCTGCCCCTCCCGAACCACGAGTTTGTCTGGAATCTCTACAGATACCTCTCCGTTGTTGTTGCACCTACGGCAAGACTTGCCAATGGCAAGGTCCATATATTATACAATGAAACACTTTCCCAATTTTTACGGCCAAACGAAGAGTGAGAATAGGACAAGTGCAGTGTCAAACTGATCAGCAAGAAACAATTAGGAGCTTAAGGCAAAGTTTTGTCAGAATTTTCAAAGCAAAACGAAGAGTGGGTTCAAATGGCTCTGAGCACTATGGGACTTAACTTCTGTGGTCATAAGTCCTCTAGAACTTAAAACTACTTAAACCTAACTAACCTAAGGAGATCACACACATCCATGCCCGAGGCAGGATTCGAGCCTGCGACCGTAACGGTCACGCGGTTCCAGCCTGAAGCGCCCAGAACCGCACGGCCACACCGCCGGCCGAATAATGGGAAATGGACAAATTGAATTTCCTTGAGACAGATAAGTTGCTGTCCATGCATCAGCACGGCTTTAGAAAGCATCGCTCCTGCGAAACGCAACTCGCCATTTTTTCACATGATATCTTACGAACCATGGATGAAGGGTATCAGACGGATGCCATATTCCTTGACTTCCGGAAAGCGTTTGACTCGGTGCCCCACTGCAGACTCCTAACTAAGGTACGAGCATATGGGATTGGTTCCCAAGTATGTGAGTGGCTCGAAGACTTCTTAAGTTAGAACCCAGTACGTTGTCCTCGATGGTGAGTGTTCATCGGACGTAAGGGTGTCATCTGGAGTGCCCCAGGGAAGTATTGTAGGTCCGCTGTTGTTTTCTATCTACATAAATGATCTTTTGGATAGGGTGGATAGCAATGTGCGGCTGTTTGCTGATGATGCTGTGCTGCACGGGAAGGTGTCGTCGTTGAGTGACTGTAGGAGGATACAAGATGACTTGGACAGGATTTGTGATTGCTGTAAAGAATGGCAGCTAACTCTAAATATAGATAAATGTAAATTAATGCAGATGAATAGGAAAAAAAATCCCGTAATGTTTGAATACTCCATTAGTAGTGTAGCGCTTGACACAGTTACGTCGATTAAATATTTGGGCGTAACACTGCAGAGCGATATGAAGTGGGACAAGCATGTAATGGCAGTTGTGGGGAAGGCGGATACTCGTCTTCGGTTCGTTGGTAGAATTTTGGGAAGATGTCGTTCACCTGTAAAGGAGACCGCTTATAAAACATTAATACGACCTATTCTTGAGTACTGCTCGAGCGTTTGGGATCCCTATCAGGTCGGATTGAGGGAGGACATTGAAGTAATTCAGAGGCGGGCTGCTAGATTTGTTACTGGTAGGTTTGATCATTACGCGAGTGTTATGGAATTGCTTCAGGAACTCGGGTGGTAGTCTCTAGAGGAAAGGAGGCGTTCTTTTCGTGAATCGCTACAGATGAAATTTAGAGAACCAGCATTTAAGGCTGACTGCAATACAATTTTACTGCCGCCAACTTACACTTCGCGGAAAGACAACAAAGATAAGATAAGAGATTAAAACCGTGTGGTCGACCGAGACTCGAGCTCGGGACCTTTGCCTTTCGCGGGCAAGTGCTCTACCATCAGAGCTACCGAAGCACGACTCACGCCCGGTCCTCACAGCTTTACTTCTGCCAGTATCTCGTCTCCTACCTTCCAAACTTTACAGAAGCTCTCCTTTCTTTCAGGAGTACTAGTTCTGCAAGGTAAAGTTTGGAAGGTGGGAGACGAGATACTGGAAGAAGTAAAGCTGTGAGGACCGGGCTTGAGTAGTGCTTCGGTAGCTCAGATGGTAGAGCACTTGCCCGCGAAAGGCAAAGGTCCCGAGCTCGAGTCTCGGTCGACCACACGGTTTCAATCTGGCAGCAAGTTTCATATCAGCGCACACTCCGCTGCAGAGTGAAAATCTCATTCTGGAAACATCCCCCAGGCTGTGGCTAAGCCATGTCCCCGCAGTATCCTTTCTTTTAGGAGTGCTAGTTCTGCAACGTTCACAGGAGAACTTCTGTAAAATTTGGAAGGTAGGAGACGAGATACTGGCAGAAGTAAAGCTGTGAGGACCGGGCGTCAGCTGTGCTTCGTTAGCTCAGATGGCAGTCCGGCTTTCGCCGCCGTGCAGTGCGGACGTGTTGTTGTTTCCGCCTGCGGAGCGCGCGCGCTCGCTGTTGTTTACATTTCAGCGGCCGTCGCTTACGTGTCACTTACGTGCACTAGAACCATGGCCAACCGTTTTCGAAAATCAACTTTACGATTCACCTTCTGCAACGAATACGCGCGACCAAAGGCCTTGGAAGTGGAACGCTTCCTACGTGACGTTGCTAAGATCCCAGCTTCCGACATCTTGGGCATCCATTTGTCCATATTAAGCAGTACTGTGTACGTCAAAGTCGTCAATGACGCGGTATGTGAAAGAATACTTCGTGACACCAACCATGGATTACGCTTTTGCCACGCCGACGGCAGTGTCGGAGCGGTCACTGTCGACCATGCCGGCTTAGGAATGCGCACCATACGAGTTTTCGAACTCCCGTTCGAGCTTCCAGCGGAAGACGTTATCGCGGCTTTCCGCCCCTATGGCACTGTACATGGCCACACTGCCGAACGCTGGGCGCAATTCCAAACGTACCCCGTTCTTAACGGTGTACGGCAGATCACCATCGACCTCCATCGCCACGTGCCATCATACCTGCAAATTAGCGGGTGCCGCGCGGTTGTCATATACGACGGCCATCCCAAGACCTGTTCCGGGTGCGGCAAAGAAGGCCACCTCAGATCTGAGTGTCTTCAGCGACGAATCACCCAATTGCCAGCCGCTACCGTGGCACCTCCGGCTCCGACGACGGTTTTACCGCTCACCTACGCATCGGCGCTCTCTTCTCCTCCCACCGGCCGCCGCCCATCGGACCACGTACCGGTGACCCTTCCAGCTGCTACGGATACCGCCGGGGCCGACACGTCGCGCTCAAAGCCTGACGCTACGCCGGTGCCACTATCAACAGCGACGACTTCCGACACCCACACGCCTGAACATATGGACGCCCCTTCATTTGACGTTCCCGCGATGGCCTTCCTCTCAGAGTGACGCGACTCCCTTCCGTCTTCCGACACGGAGGGACGAACCCGCAAACAACGTTCACCTAAGAGGCGCAAGAGGAGGCGCCGTACGGTCTCGGAACGAGACGGATCACCTCCCCCTGATGCTGCAGAGGCCGCCCGACCCGACGAGGCCTCAGAGAACCTACACGACGACACGAATGACGACAACAGGGCGCCGACTGTGGCTGTGTCGATGCCGACTCTACTGGCTCACCCAGGTGCTCCTGAACCAATGGACTCCACCGATGCAACTGCCGCCGAGACGTCCTCCGCCCCTACGACCGAAGTGGAACGTACGACCATCACAACGACAGCGCCTTCAATGGTGTGGAGTGAGGACGTCGATGAGGACCCGGACTACACGCCGGGGACGGAGTTACCGCAGACGGAAGCATCGTTACGCCGCTGATAACACCGTCAGGTGGCGTACGGCACGACTCGCCGTTGCCACGCCCCTCTTCATCCTCCGCCGGTGGAGTTCCCCTCCACGGCGGGGTACGGCTCCAAACCTACCGAATAGCGACGATCAACACTAACACCATTAGCTCTCCCGTGAAACTTCAACTGCTGCGAGAGATGATATGGGCGTCGGACGTCGATATCGCACTACTACAGGAAGTACACTTGGCCACACTTCCAGACGTCGCGGGATATAACACTTATCCTTCTCCTGGTGACCACCTGGGACGCGGCGTAGCCATCTACGCCAGAGAAGGCATTCCAGTGGCCGATATCACATGCCTTCCATCTGCCAGAGGCATGGTCGTCATGGGGACGCGTATCATCAACATTTACGCTGCGTCAGGCTCCACCCGCAGACGCGACATGGCACTCTTCTATTCAGAAGAAATCGCTCCTTTGTTTCTTGGACGCTGCGACCATTACTTGCTTGGGGGTGATTTTAATTGTGTCTTGCACCCCAAAGATCAAGTGCCCCACTACAACACCTGTCAAGAAATGCGTCTTGTCGTCCGAGATCTATTGCTCCGCGACACTTGGGAAGTTCGGCACGGCGACGCGCCTGGACATACTTACCAGACGAGTTACTCCGCGAGCCGCCTTGATAGAATTTACGTCTCTCGGGAACTCACACCTGCAGTCCAAGGTGCAGAACCTTGGCCCATGGCCTTTTCGGACCACTGTGCCTACATCTGCAACATATTCTTCCCCAAGCAAGTGGTCTGGCGTAGTCGTGCCCGTGGAAGCTAAACACCTCCTATCTTCATGATCCCGAATGTCTTCAACGTGTTACCGAGACATGGGCCACCTGTGAACGTCGCTTACCTAAATACTGCACGACCCTGACCTGGTGGCTGGAATGTGCCAAACCTGCCATTCGACGTATTTTGATTCAGTATGGAAAGGAAGTTGCTATGTGGCGCCGGCACACTACCGACTATTTCTACGCCGTTCTCCGCGACCTGGACGCCCAACCGCCCACCCCCGACACCCAGAGGGAACGCAGCAGGATTAAGGCGCAAATTGTAACTTTGACACGCCGTAGACTGCAGGGGGCTATGGTGCGAACCCGATGTCAAGATTCGGCGGAACGAGAACATCCGACCATGCATCATATCGC
Source organism: Schistocerca americana (assembly GCF_021461395.2). Classification (NCBI taxonomy): domain Eukaryota; kingdom Metazoa; phylum Arthropoda; class Insecta; order Orthoptera; family Acrididae; genus Schistocerca; species Schistocerca americana. Next base: position 489,738,584 of record NC_060126.1, on the reverse strand, counting down.
CTCCGATAGGAAACATCGACGACAACAACTCATCACCGAGATCACCACCTGTCGCGGCCAGCACGTCACTTGCCAGGCCGAAATCGTCAGTGCCTTTGTCGACCACTACCGTACAATGTACCAGGAGGAGACTACCAACAACCACGCAGAGGAGTCTGTGTTTCCACACGTAACTCGCACCCTCACCAGCGACGAAGGGGACGAGCTGATGGAGACCATTGCGCGTGACGAAATCCACTATGAAATCAAAAAAGGTGCTCTGAATAAGTCACCTGGTGTCGACGGATTGCCGATAGAATTTTATCGCGCTTTCTTCACACTAATGGCGTCACGGTGGACAACGATGTTTCATGAACTGCTGACGATGGGGAACGCCGTACCGCCGTCCTTCGTCACGGGAATTACTATACCCATCCACAAACCGACACCAGGTGTGACGACAGCACATTACCGTCCCCTGACTCTGCTTAACGTAGACTGTAAAATTTTTACACGCCTACTGGCAACGCGATGCCGCAAGGTCCTGCCAAGCATTCTATCCCCGGAACAGACAACTCCGGGCGGCTCAGTTAATATACAAACAGTCACAGGAGAATGTCGCGATTTAATTGCACTGGCAGCGGCGTGCAGACTCCGCGCCACAGTGGTTGCCATTGATTTTGACAGCGCATTCGACAAAGTGCGGCATCTTTTTCTGTTCTCAGTGATGAATCGCATGGGTTTCCCACCAGCCTTTATCGACGTGATCCGGCGCCTGTACGGCACCGCCGAATCGCTGATTCAGGTTAATGGCCGCGTGGCGGGACCAGTGGCGATCCGGCGTTCCGTACGGCAAGGCTGCCCACTTTCGACCCTGCTCTATGCCATAATCCTGGAGCCACTGATCGGGAGTCTGACGAGCCACCTTTCTGGTCTCACTCTGCGACAGCACAGTTTTCGATGTCGTGCGTATGCGGACGACCTCCTCCTCTTGATCCGCTCACAGAGTGAAACACAAACGGTACTTGATTTGATATCAACGTACGGCACTACAGCGGGCAGTAACATGAATGTGGCTAAATCCGCGGCGATGCCCATTGGACGCGGCCTCTCCCACGACGACTTAGCACCTCTCCCGTGTGTACAAAAACTACGATACCTCGGTATCATTTTCACCTCCACCGTGCGCCGCTCCGCTGCCGTCAATTTTCGGCGTGCATTCCAAACTATTCGCACGACGGTGCGACAAAATCTTCTCCGACGACTCGATTCTTTACAACGTGTCCAATACCTCAATAAACATGTGGCGTCCAGAATGGTCCACATTGCACAGGTCCTCCCGCTGCCATCAACTATTGGACGCAGCCTCCAAGCTGCCCTCGGATACATCCTTGCGGACGGTACGCTCTTTAAGGTCCGCTACCACACGCTCACCCTTCCCCCGCGAGCGGGGGCACCTCGGCCTTGTCAATGTGCGACTCCGTGCGGCGTCCTTGTACATGTCCACCATGCACAAGCAGTGGCACGGGGGCACCTCCCTTACGCGCAGCTTGCTGGAAATTCTTGTGCCCGCGACCATAACACCACCAGTACCAGTCGGACACATCACGCACCAGCTGACGCACATTTCTGATTTCATCGTCGACTTCAGTTATGCTCACACACACTTACCGACCACGCGTTCTCCTTTACCTAAAGATTTTTACACCCCACTCCTTCGTTCCATATCCAGCAACAATATCGAACTGAGACGTCCGTCCACGCGGTGCCCCACGGTTTGGCGTCACATCCACCAGCCTTTTCTTCCCCCCAACGTCCGGGCAACATGGTACCAAGTCGCAAATGAAAAATTCGCCACAAATCATCGTCTTCACGCCATCGGACTAGAGGACTCTTCACTTTGTTCCATTTGCCACCTCGTGGATGACTTGTGCTGCCACCAGTGACGTCTGGAAACTTGCCTGACAGTTCGTTGCCTGTTACCTCCGCGTTCCGTCGGACTCGATTGGCCCATGGACTTTTATCCATCCTGAGAATACTTATTCCCCGCCGCCAAAAATCATGCGATTGTATGGGTCAAGAGATGGACGATCACCTACATGTATAACGATGGCGACAAATCACGTCTTGATTTGTGGCAGTACTTACAAACCGCCCACAGTGAAGTCGAACACCGACCGCGCTACCGCGCCTTCTTCGCCAATTACCTACATGCGATCTTTACGTCACCCCCGCTCAGTTGGATGGTGCCACACACCGACAGCGCTCCCGCCCCCCCCCCCCCCCCACCACCCTGCTGACATCTGAGACTCCTCGCGCAACTTTCTATATTGTAACCCACAGTGGAGTAGGCGCATGGACACGCGCCTCCTTTCTTTTATGCACTACACCAGAAAACACTAGTTTTTCCCTCACTCCACTGTATATTGCTTCACACCTCTTAACTTACGTCAGTGTTATTATTCTTTTTTTTTCTACACCTTTTTCATAAAAAACAAATTGCTTGCCTTGCACGAGTATAATGTCTTGTGTTATTTTCGCCGGAAGGATGGCATTTCTGTTGTATTTAAGTTTGTACCAATACAGATCTTTTGTTCATTTACCCTGTTCCTGGTAAAAAAAAAAAAAAATGGTAGAGCACTTGCCCGCGAAAGGCAAAGGTCCCGAGTTTGAGTCTCGATCGGGCACTCGGTTTTAATCTGCCAGGAAGTTTCATTACGCCCAGATATTTAAGCGACTTCATTATGTCAAGCAGGACACTACTGATGCTGTATCCGAACATTACAGGTTTGTCCCTTCTATCCATCCGCATTAGCTTACATTTTTCCACACTTAGAGTTAGCTATCGTTCATCATATCAATCAGAAAGTTTGTCTAAGTTGTCTTGTATCTTCCTACAGTCACTGAACTTAGACACCTCACCGTACACCACAGCATCGTCATATATATATATGACAACGGCGTTCCTACCACATTTCCCTGGGGCACTCCTAACGGTACCCTTGTCTCTGATGAGCATTCGCTGTCGCGCTGTCGAGGACGACGTACTGTGTTCTATTACTTAAGAAGTTACATACCTGTGAGCTTAACTTCGTATGCTCCTACCTACTTTATCACCCAGCAATGGGGCACAGTGCAAATCTAGAAATATGGAATCAGCCTGTCGCCCTTCATCGATAGTACGCAGTATATCATGTGGGAGGGGGGTATGCTGAGTTTCGCACGAGAGATGTTTTCTAAAATTCGCGGACGTTAACTTCTCAGACTCAAGGATATGTTCAAGGGTTCTACAGCAAATCGGAGTTAGGGATATTGGTCTCTAATTTTGCGGGTCCGTTCTTTTACCTTTCTTGTATACAGGAAACAACTGTGCTTTTTTACACTCTCTTGGAACATTGTGTTGGGGGAGAGATTCAAGATAAATGCACAAGCTAGGTAACATACCAATGCCGTAGAGTACTCTTCGTAAAATCGAACTGGGATTCCATCCGGAACTTTTGATTTACTTGGTTTCAAATCTTTCAGTTGTTTCTCTACGGCAGCATTATTATGTGGTCCATATGGGAGTCTTTCCAAAGGTCAAATGGCAGTATGATTTAACGATTCTCCTGTGTGAACGGCCTATTGAATATGAGATTTAAAATTTCGGCCTCCATTTTGCTATCTTTTACTGCCACACCAGACTGGTCAACAAGGGACTCAATGGAACCCCTAGACCCGCTTAGCGATTTTTCGTAAGACCTGAATTTTCTCGGAATCTCTGCCAGATCTTTTGCTACGATACGATGGCGGTAGTTGTTGTATGCTTCGCAGATAGACCTTTGCACAAACGCAAGAAGCTCTATTAACCTTTGGTTGTCGTTATTTGTAGGTCCTCTTTTGAACCATGAGTGCAGCAGCCTCTGCGCCCACAGTATTTTCCGAATCTCATTATTAAACCATGGTGGGTGTTTTCTATCCTGTATTCACTTACTACGCACATAAATCTCCAGACAACGATTTAGGATGTGCTTAAATTTTGGCCGTAATTCCTGCTTCTTGCTGGAACTATGTGATGTTCATTCACTAAGTGAGGCGCGGACGTCTAACCTGCTCTTTCAGTAATGTCCATTCACTAAGTGAGGTGATAACAACTAATAGTTCTTTGTAGCATTCTTAACTGATTTATTAACTTCCGTAGCCGTAGTTGCTATAATGACATCATGATAGCCAATCCTCATTTCTATAGTGCCACTGTCGATAAGGTCATGCCTATTGGTAGCTACAAGTGCTAAGATACTTTCATTGCGTGTGGGCTGCCGAGTTAGCTACTCAGGACGGCGTAGAGGCAAATTGATTAAAAAAATACGTAGGAACAAGGAACGTGTTAACGGAAACATTCGTTTACAGGGAAAGCAAGTTTGTTAATGCTGGTTGTAACTGTGGTATTTCTTACTTTGTCGCTGTATACGGTAGCCTATCTACATTCAGTACCATCCTAACCCTACACTTCAATTATTTCAGTAATTTTGAGCAGAATAAAATGAATTATAACTTTTAAGATTCCTTAAGTTTTCATTTGTTATTTCATTGTGGGTACAAAACGAAAAATGTGCGGAAATGGTACGTCATGCAGTGAGACTAATATTTGATATTGTGCAAAAATGATACATCATGCAGTGTGACATGAAAGGGGTTACATTAACACCATTTAACAAACTGTACAATCAATATTTCATAGCTTCTAAGATGTAATTCAGCACAATATAGAAAGATAGTCATATTTTTGCAAAACTGTCAGTCACCATGAAATATTTAGAAACAAACACTGTAAAAAATGAATCTTATTCAATGTGATAAATTTTGAAGCAATCAATGTTTCTTCACACACAGAGCTACTCCACATTTTTCACACTGGACTACCGTAAATGGATTGCAGCTGGCACGCTTACAGTGTTGACACTCTTCCATCACTTTTGGCCAATGACAAACATCATCTTTCTGTGCATCAACTGTTGGCTGAGCTGCAAAAGGAGACCTTCTAACTTCATGCTGAGGACTGGATGTTGGTCTACCTCTCTTTCCTTGTGTTTCTCCTACTTTGAAGAGACTTATCCCTACGTCCATCCGAAATTCAGACAATTTCGGTGTTTCTAAACCTGTGTTTTGCTTTGCAACACACTTGTAGAGAATCCAGGCATAGATGGTTGCAACATCTATTAGATGATAAAATAGCCTACAGTGCCATTTTTTGCTCCTCATTACAATTTTGTAGCGTCCAAGCAGACTGCCATGAAGGTCCACACCCGCCATATGTTTGTTATATTCCTGTATCACATAAGGAACAATTATCAATTCCCTCTGTTTCTTCCAGCGATTGTACCTTTCGGCTGCACACCTCAGTAGTTCCCCTGCATAGGGTCTATGTTGACAGTAATGTTGCACATTTATGGTCTATCCATACTACAGAGGATACATCTGTTCCACTCATGTTTGTCACATACTCCATAGAAGTTCCCCTTGACTCCTTTCGCAAATCATCATCCGTTGGAAGTTTACAGTCTGGAATTCTGTTTCTCTTAACAGTTCCCAGAGACAAAATTCCTTGATAAGCCAAGTATGTCATTAGAGGTAAGGATGTGTAGTAGTTTTCAAAGCACAACTTATGACCCACATGCTTTGGAATAGATCGTGCTAATTTGACAACCACATTGCTACTGGCACAGAAGTCTGGTTCATCTTGCAACTGGTGTGCTGGAAGATTTCCCTATTCAGTATAAATTTCAAAATCATAAGTGAAGCCAGATTTACCACACAACATGAAAATTTTGTAGCCCTATTTGTGGGGATTATCAGGCATGTATTATTTTAGATGGTGCCTTGATTTTGTTGCAAACATCTGCTCATCTACGGCAAGATTCTCTTCAAGTGGTATTGTGGAAAACTGCTTCTTTAGTGACTCTATGACTGGATAAATTTTATGCAGCTTATCACAATTTGGCTGATCATGAATAATTTCCTTGGAGTTGTCACTGAAAAGCAAAAAACTGCTTAAATTTCTCAAATTTATTCACTGACTTTGTTTCACGTATCACAGATAAACCCACGGCTGGGTTCCAATACAGTTTCTCGCAGACAGGACTGATGGTAAGATACAGATTCCTATGAATTTTGAAATATCTTCAGAATTCGTATTATAAGGCTTTCTGGATCTTTTTGAACACTGTATAATATTCCAGAATGAGATTTTCACTCTGCAGCGGAGTGTGCGCTGGTATGAAACTTCCTGGCAGATTAAAACTGTGTGCCCGACCGAGACTCGAACTCGGGACCTATGCCTTTCGCGGGCAAGTGCTCTACCAACTGACCTACCAAAGCACGACTCACGCCCGGTACTCACAGCTTTACTTCTGCCAGTACCTCGTCTCCTACCTTCCAGCTCAGTTGGTAGAGCACTTGCCCGCGAAATGTATAGGTCCCGAGTTCGAGTCTCGGTCGGGCACACAGTTTTAATCTGCCAGGAAGTTTCACTGTATAATATTGTTTGTTCTGCAATGTAATTCAGTAACTCGTCTGTAAACATATATTTGAAGAGATGAAATGGTGTTTCCAAAGCACAAACTTCATCTGGTAGAATGATGTTCCCCTTGAATATCTTATTTTTATCAACAGGAAAATCAAAACTACGCAGCTTCCATGTTACATGATCTCTTCTCAGCTTTTTCCTTGATGACTCAAATTTTTCATTTATATTAGGCATAAGAGGCAAGGAATATGTAGCTGAAACGGTGGAGACATGTGAAGTTTCATTATTACAGTTGTCAGAGTCAGAGGCTGTTCGACAATACTCCTCAATATTGTCAACTATTGTGTCTATGTTTACAGTTGGGTGAGCAATTGAGTCATCAGATGAGAAATCATCTTCACCTCCAGAAGGCATCTCAAGGATGGCAAGAATATCATCCTCCTCTAACTTTCTTTTCCGACCTTTGTCGTCAATGAATTGTACGTCCATACCTCTAAAATAAAAATAATTTACATCCATTACTACTTCCATTGACAATGGCGATTTTAATAAATGAATATGGCAATTACAGTTCACTGTAAAAAATACCTTTGTTGTATGTTGTAGAAAAAACGTTTCACTTATATTTTGACATATTTTCCCTACTAGAACCAAAAGAAAACTTAGATTCAGCATTGATATCTATAATTCCATACCTTTTCTGTAGAAAAATGATTTTTGAAGACTTGAAAATTCCGTATTTGCTTCGTAAATGCAGACGCTAATTCAATATTAGTAGACAGCTGCCATTACAGATCACAGAACATGTTTGTCAAAGATACAACAAACAATACAACAGAGGTTTCAGAGATTTAAGAAACAACAATATTACACATAAGCTCACAGAAGTGAAGGAGACACTCTGACACAAGCGCTGCTGCCATCTGTTAGAAATCTACAGATTTACAAGCAAATGACTTACATGCAGCAAAAATGCTACATTATGCAGTGTAGGGCTAATACATCACGTGAAGTCGCAGGATGTCCTTCATCGTGGCTTAACTGGACTGTATTTCTTTCCTCTACACTAAAGGAGTCGAATGAATGTACTTGATTTTGCAGCAGGAAAAATGGAGTGCAGGCACATTTAGCAGTTCCCTCCCGCGGATACCTCTGCGGTGCATTCGAGGGAAGGTGAACAGACCGAGGACGACCGGTTACTTGGCTCTTGAGGTTCTCGGATTTGACTCTTTTGATTTTTTTTTCTTTTTCAGTGTGGGAGCTACACGAAGAATTTATTCTGAATTGATTTTAGGTGAGAAATTGAAACTGTGTTTCGCACCAGACACCGAGTATGGCTTCCTGCCTATAGCGAGTGGTACACTATCAACTACAGCATCCGATCACAAGTATTACAACACAGTAGTAAACACACGCGAAAAGTAGGATTTTTCTTTTAACTAGCGTGAAAAACATTCTACTACTAATAAGTATGTAGCTGACTGTTAATTTTTATGATCTTTGCGACATACACTGAGTGGCCAAACGGAATCGGATATGTGTCTTGTCACGAAGCAAGCTGGGATATTTTTACTTCCCCTCTTGTTTTGCCGTCTGCCTTCTTAAAATTCATTTTCTTTTCAATTTCGAATTAATTACCGTTAATATACGTGAGTATAATCTCTAGTTTCTTTAAGGGGAAAGTTGACCCTCAGTTTTAAGGAATATAACACTGCTAAGTGTAACACTAATACTAGAAGGGATTTTTGCGGTCCAATAGAGGTTGTCAGAATATGGACAAGCTTTGTATTGATTATTTGGAGCCTCTCCCGCTTACAAGTTTATTTCAGTTGAGACTGATGCCTTTACGAGATTTGTTGCCGCCTAGTAATGGACAGACGACTGCCGTTAGTGTCCTGCACCTAAGTGTTATATTTGCTAGCTGTAAACCTCCTGAAGTCCTAGTGAGTGACAATGTTCCCTTGATTACAAGTTTTGTTTTAATAATTTCATTTCTCACGTGATGACTACCTCATATTTTCCTCAGCAGTCTTTTCCCGAACTTATTACTAGGAATTAAAGAATCCATGGACCCTGCATGTCATCAGGGGACTGTTCAAGCTGGTGGAGGCTCTGCAATGGTGTGAGGCGTGTGCAGTTGGAGTGATGTGGGACCCCTGACACGTCTAGATACGACTCTGGGCGGTGACAGACATCCTGTCTAATCACCTGCATCCATTCATGTGCATTGTGCATTCCGATGTACTTGGGCAATAATACGATATCCCACACTTCGCCTACTCAGCTCTAAGTAAAAGTATGTTACTGTTATTAAAAGTAGTACCAATCAATGTTAGTCTAAAACGATAGGGCGGCTCATTATTTGCTAATGCTGGATAATAACGAAATAATTATGTCAAAAAAATAAGATAGAACCTCCACTTTGTAAATTTCCATTGCGGAGCTAAATTCTTATTGCAACATAGGTTCTCATAATTAGAAATACACTCGTTTATTAGCACATAAATACTCTTCACGATCAGGTGATCTGCTAACACATTTATTGAGAGACATACCACGCATGTGAATGTCTACAAAACGGGTGAAGTTTGGATACAAGGAAATACAAGTAAATATCGCTAACATCCATCTGTTGCAGTATCACGGAGAATATTCGTGTCTCCGACAGTGTAACATTGTTGTAGACAAAAATGATTATCAACAAAGATTCGCCGGCCGCTGTGGCCGAGGGGTTCTAGGCACTTCAGTCCGGAACCGTGCTGCTGTTACCGTCGCAGGTTCGATTCGTGCCGCGGGCATGGATGTGTGTGCTGTCCTTAGGTTCGTTAGGTTTAAGTAGTTCAAAGTCTAGGGGGCTGATGACCTCAGATGTTAAGTCCCATAGTGCTCAGAGCCATTTGAACCATTTGAACAAAGATTCAGAAACAACTACTCGCTATATTCTCACACGATTTCTTGCATGTAGTAGACGTCAATGAATAGGTATATATCATGTTCCTCGATTTACGAAAGGCGCTCGACACTGTTCCATGCAGTCGGGCAATAATCGAGATACGATCACATACAATATCTTCACGAGTATGCTAATTGCTCGTACATTTTCTGACTAGTAATTATCGAGTGTTCAACAGAAACGAAATTATACATATATACGCCTGTAGAACTACCTATCACAGTGGTGCAACAAATTTAAAGAGAAATGATGTGTCTTCACTACAGTGTATTACTATTCATCGGATGACAATTGCTAATTACTGATGCTACCATGCGTGGAAGAAGTTTCTTCGTTAGTGAACAGTAGAAACAGATTACGTCAACAGGTAGCAAACACCCATCGCAACAAACTAATTGTGTTGGTCGTCGCAGTGGCGGTAATGCATTCATTGTCGCTTACGTAATGATACACTATACACATGTGTGTGGAGCATCTGCAAAAACTGTGTTTCACAGCTACGGCACCTCATATTTTCGGATATGCATGCCATTCAAAATAACTACAACAGCTCTAATTTTTACTGCAAGTGACCACATCATGTGTCGTCCAATTTCATAATTTAATTAAGCTATCCTGGACGTAACCAAATTATATTATTTTTTCTGAAACTTCCTATTTTATGTTGCTAGCAATAAAGAATATTATACTAATAATATGGTGCCCTCATGACCGTGTTTTCATACTTTTTGCTTGCTTTCATTTGTTGTCATCATACTGATTGTCTTTCTCGCAAATTGCAGTAACTAACTCTAATACTTGATAACTGATGTAAATATCGCTACTCTCTGAAGAGCAGCCTCCTGTATAACTTTTCATTACTGCTGAACATCGCTTACGTACACTTCATAACGTCATACTTTATCATATGTTGGGGCAACTCATAAACCCTAGCTAAATGTTTATGGCTGAGATAGGAATTTTTTTGTTGTAAATTCTACAGGTTTCTGCAGGAATACATTCGAAGAATTGTTTCTCACACTACTGTGTCTGTATGTATTTATTCTTTAACGAAATTTATCATAACTAATGCAACTCATTTTGAACTAAGGAACTCGGTTCGAGGAATCAATACCAGGAATAACCTTTATGAAGAATAAAATTCACTCACTCTTATATAAAAAGGTTCCATTATTAAAAAACAAGCAGAGACAGTGGCTTTACATTAAGGACAGATAATTTAATTGCTAGTAGAGAAGCGTGAAGGACTGATTGATTATCAACGTAAGTGTTGTGGCGTAACAAGCTTGCTACGCCACACTGGGAAGGGAGCCGAAAGAAAGGCACGCGTACACACACGCCGACTGGCGTCAATTCTGGAACAGGATACGTTATGACTGCTATAAAGAAAATACGTAGCTGTGGAATATACTTAACTTTATTCTTTGGTGGTTTACAAAGTTCTTCTTGAGACATTTATACGATAACTCTCAAACTAGATAAGGCTAATGGCGCCTTGCTAGGTCGTAGCCATGGACTTAGTAGAAGGCTATTCTAACTGACTCTCGGCAAATGAGAGGAAGGCTTTGTCCGTATTGTCGCTAGCAATGTCGTCGTACAACTGGGGCGAGTGCTCTATCGTATCTCGAGACCTGCCTTGTGGTGGCGCTCGGTCTGCGATCACACAGTGGCGACACGCGGGTCCGACATGTACTAAATGGACCGCGGCCGATTTAAGCTACCACCTAGCAAGTGTGGTGTCTGGCGGTGACACCACAGTAAGCCCTTGCAGTGATTAAATTCGTAATCAGACCATTTGGTATATACATTGTTAACTCTTTCAGGTAACAGAAATACTAGTTTTTACCTGGCTCTGTCACAGTTTCAGTGCAGTACGTATATTGTGATCTAATATGTTTCCCTGTTGGCCGAATCTCACTTTCTGTTGAAGAATGTGATGTATATGAGCATACCATATGTTCTACGGTAGTTTCTTAAATTATATTGCAACATTGCTGCAGTGTTACCGACTGGATGATACACTTCTATTCACACAGACAGTCCAGAATGATTTGCAGTTGAGTCAGAAATGGTTCTGAGCACTACGGGACTTAACTTCTGAGGTCATCAGTCCCCCCAATTGAGTCGAAACTGGTTGTGTACTGTAACAGTTCTGATGCTAAATGTAACTGGGTTTTCTCTTTTGATGCTAGTCAGTTGTCAGGATGAGCTTCACTGCAATGGGCATTTAATTCTAAAGCATTATGTCAGGGTGAAAATACTAAATAAATTAATTTTTCTCTCTTAACAACATGTGGGCAGGGTGAGTTCTTCCTTGGCTCGGGTATGAGATAGAATGAAACAGCATTTTCACATAAGATGACTTTTATTGAAGATTTGTACAACTGTTTCCTTACTCGATGTCCTGGCTCTGAGAGCGGCAGCTGTGTCGTTTGCGAAGCCTTCTGCTGCGGCAGCGGCGGCGTCTGATTACGCGTGGCAGTTTGTATCTCGTATCGCCGTCTCGCCCAGCTGACTGGAGACGCGCAGCGCGAGGTGGCCCGTTTAATTATTGCGAGCGAAGTCGTGCGTCGGATGGCGATACCTTGGATGTGGCGTCCCAGTGTTTCTCTTCTCTAAGCGGCCGCGTGTGTTGTGCGTCGGCCAGCGGAGCGGCGCGGCGGGGGAAGGCCAGTGTCCTGGACTCGAACAACGGACTCCCGCTTGCCAGTCTTCGGCTGTCAGGTCTTCATCCCAGCTCGCAGGTGACTGCTGATGTGAGGCCGTCTCCTTCGAGTCACCCGGGTACGTAAAAATCAGACTTCAAATACCAATAACGAAAACGTGAGTGGCAACTGGAGCGTTTAATATAAAGAAACGTAAAACACTGCTCTAATTGTGTGTTAACTCCTAAGAATCTGTTCCACAGACTCGAGAAAGGCATGTACTGGATCCACGATTTTCCAATTTCGTTTCCAGGTTAATACACTTTTTGATTACTACGTCAATCCCAAAAAAATTCTTGGAACCAATAGTTTACCTTTGGAAATACAGTAGATAAGGAAACGTACTGTCGCGCAAGTGGCGAGGGCGTTTCTACGCAAATTAGGAAAAATGGGAGAAACTCTTGGAAAACACTCTTAGCGGATGACGAAGTAAAAAACAAAAAAAGCTATCTCCCTATCGGAGGAGAAACCCCCTACCCCACCCAGTGATGTAATTTATCTTCTTTTTTCTAAACTTTGCGAAAAACGGTTTATTGAACGAAGTTATCTTCATGACAGAAAATATTTCTGACGAAATTCTACTCAGAGAAGGTCAAATGCATGTTTGAGCAAGGTAATTAGATTATGAGTGCTAAAATTTTGTAAGTAAAGAGTAAGCGAAATTTCTTTAAAACAAACTTTTATTTATTCGGAAGAATTGTGCTTTATACTCTTTTACTTTAGATTTAAGCAGCTAAAATTATAAGAATGAAAATCAGTTTCGTGAAAATTAAGAATTACTGTAAAGTAATCAACAACTACTTTTATTGTTATATATTTACAATCATATGTACAGCATGTAGACATTGAAAATACCACATTGGTGCAGCTTTGACCACGACAGTTTTTGCACATTGTTGTCCAATGCAGATCAGCCTTCACACATTCGCACTTTCTTCCACAGACTTGAGTGCAGCCGCATGAAATCAATAGCAGTACTTTCCCTGGTGCAGGTGGTCGTTTCATGTGAATCGGGGAGAAGGATGAGTTTGATTCTCTCCAGCCCCAGTTTCTGGGATCCAAGTTGTTCCCGAGCCATAGCTGGACATGTAGGTAAACTCGGTAAGAGTGCAGGTGTCCTGCCTCAGTAAGGGGTGGCAAACGAGAGAGGAAAACAAAATTGTTTGCCTGACCCACAAGTACATTAAAACATTTAAATCGAATGGCATGTAAGTTATCATCAGGGCTCTCTACTGTTTTTGCGTAGAGAGAGCTTATAAATTTCTCTCCTGATTTTGCAATGGTATCAGGAGTGGAAGCAGGATCGTTGAATATCTGTGGGATGTTATGAAGTTTGGTATACCGGTTGAGTAGTTGGAGAGCTTGCAGCTTTCCTTTCCCAAACAAGGCTGAAATGCTGTCGCAACTGCTCACTGCATAAAGAAACTATTGAATTCCTGCACTCATGAACGAGGGAGGAGTTACTTATATCTTTAGGACTGTAACATCCTGTTCTGACGCTACCTTCACCTTTCTTCATAAGGATTATGTCTTTGTCGTCTCGAGCAAGAGCAATAGGTAGCACAAGAAGATCTACATCTTGACCCACTATAATCACTTGCTGGTAAAATTCTGAGGCATTTATTGCTTTTGCAACAATTTCTGCATCTGCATCGTCTTCCGCAATCCTGGATTCAATACCAAACCTGTTTTTTTCTTTTTTTTTTGCACAATTTATGTAATAAACATTTCCTTGTTTCTGTGGTTACTAACAAAGGCAGACTGTGATTCAACTGTGATTCAACGCATAACGACTTGTCATTGAAGAAAATTTCTCGTGAGTCCGCTTCATAGTTCGCTTTTGGCGTTCAGTAGCCTTCTGAATATCTGTCAAATACAACATCAGCAGCATCTTTATAACGTCTCTGAACACAGGCTATTAAGGTTTTATAAATGTCACCAAAAGTTCCATGTTTGAGCCACACGACGTGGTGGATAAGAAACGCTCCAGATATAACAAAGAACTTCGATTCATTATTGTCAATATTCATTTCGGGTACCTGATTTAAATGATTGTAGAGCGACGACTTTTTTGTCTTGCTCATCAATCCACTGCTGTCATACAGAGACATTGGTACGCTCGGTAATTCGTACGTGAAGCAATTCTTTAAATCATCAGGTGAATAAAGCGTGCACAGTATGCTCTGAAATAACTGAGTTGCATCTACTTCGGTAATATATATATATATATATATATATATATATATATATATATATATATATACACTCCTGGAAATTGAAATAAGAACACCGTGAATTCATTGTCCCAGGAAGGGGAAACTTCATTGACACATTCCTGGGGTCAGACACATCACATGATCACACTGACAGAACCACAGGCACATTGACACAGGCAACAGAGCATGCACAATGTCGGCACTAGTACAGTGTATATCCACCTTTCGCAGCAATGCAGGCTGCTATTCTCCCATGGAGACGATCGTAGAGATGCTGGATGTAGTCCGTTGGAACGGCTTGCCATGCCATTTCCACCTGGCGCCTCAGTTGGACCAGCGTTCGTGCTGGACGTGCAGACCGCGTGAGACGACGCTTCATCCAGTCCCAAACATGCTCAATGGGGGACAGATCCGGAGATCTTGCTGGCCATGGTAGTTGACTTACACCTTCTAGAGCACGTTGGGTGGCACGGGATACATGCGGACGTGCACTGTCCTGTTGGAACAGCAAGTTCCCTTGCCGGTCTAGGAATGGTAGAACGATGGGTTCGATGACGGTTTGGATGTACCGTGCACTATTCAGTGTCCCCTCGACGATCACCAGTGGTGTACGGCCAGTGTAGGAGATCGCTCCCCACACCATGATGCCAGGTGTTGGCCCTGCGTGCCTTAGTCGTATGCAGTCCTGATTGTGGCGCTCACCTGCACGGCGCCAAACACGCATACGACCATCATTGGCACCAAGGCAGAAGCGACTCTCATCGCTGAAGACGACACGTCTCCATTCGTCCTTCCATTCACGCCTGTCGCGACACCACTGGAGGCGGGCTGCACGATGTTGGGGCGTGAGCGGAAGACGGCCTAACGGTGTGCGGGACCGTAGCCCAGCTTCATGGAGACAGTTGCGAATGGTCCTCGCCGATACCCCAGGAGCAACAGTGTCCCTAATTTGCTGGGAAGTGGCGGTGCGTTTCCCTACGGCACTGCGTAGGATCCTACGGTCTTGGCGTGCATCCGTGCGTCGCTGCGGTCCGGTCCCTGGTCGACGGGCACGTGCACCTTCCGCCGACCACTGGCGACAACATCGATGTACTGTGAAGACCTCACGCCCCACGTGTTGAGCAATGCGGCGGTACGTCCACCCGGCCTCCCGCATGCCCACTATACGCCCTCGCTCAAAGTCCGTCAACTGCACATACGATTCACGTCCACGCTGTCGCGGTATGCTACCAGTGTTAAAGACTGCGATGGAGCTCCGTATGCCACGGCAAACTGGCTGACACTGACGGCGGTGGTGCACAAATGCTGCGCAGCTAGCGCCATTCGACGGCCAACACCGCGGTTCCTGGTGTGTCCGCTGTGCCGTGCGTGTGATCATTGCTTGTACAGCCCTCTCGCAGTGTCCGGAGCAAGTATGGTGGGTCTGACACACCGGTGTCAATGTGTTCTTTTTTCCATTTCCAGGAGTGTATATATATACAAGTCTAATACATTGTTCTAACCATGCTGGATAGCTTAAGCTTCATAGAACCAAATTTTGGCGAGACAGTAACTGTTGATCGAAGAGCCTCTTCACCAACAGACACAGCTTTGTGGCAGTTTATTTCCTAGCGTTCCTTATAAGCAAATGGAGTGTGTTGTTTCTACCATAGCTGATATCTTCTGTGAATTTTCTCGTCAATTTCTATCCTCTCACTCCTCAGTTCAACATGTTGATCACTCGAAACCGAGTGTAAATTGTCGAACTGTTCCATAGATTCACAAATATGACGGGCTATTGGTATACCGCAAATCCATCGCTTCAACACACTATCAATGAAACCTCATCCGTGTGAAGCACCTGGAACACTCTTCAGTTTCTTCATAAGCGTCTGCTCGATCATCATGTCGGTCCATATTCCAAACCAATACTTATCAGAGCGTCGAATAGTGAAGAAGCTGTCCTTGGTGAATTTATCGATCTCCATGGGTTTCATCGTTTCTTTCAGTTTTCCGTGTCCTGGAGGTACAGATCACACGCCTTGGCATAAAGAAAGTGTCCAATAGCATGGAATATTGGGAGCATAGCTCTCACAATTTTATATGGAGCTCCCAATTAATACGCTCTGCTTGGATGAAATGGAATGCGAAGTTGAAAAGCTGAATGTATTGTATCCATAACTGGGAAGTTTTACCTCTTTGCTTAATATCATCTATTGTGTTGAGAAATTTATTTTTCAGCTTTTCAGTGATTTGATCTTTTACCAAATCACCGAAAGATGCACCGTTTTGACTCATATCAGAAATACAGACTTTAGTACGTTGCTTCTCTGTGACTGCCATTTCCTCGAGTATTATGATGGGTAGAGCACACATCACTGCTGAGTGAGCTTGAATTGCCCTCGTGTATGTACGACCAGAAAGTATATGGGGAACAGAAATTGCAGCATATACAATTTCCAAGAGTTGAGAGAGTCCATGTCTCTCATTAAGAATCCTATTGCTCCTAGAAAATACGTTATCAAGCGAAAGCCTCCTAATCGAATAACTGCATTAGTGAATAGCTCATTCCCTCCATTAGCCAGCGCTGTAACTGTATCTTTAGCTTTCATATAAAGTGACTGATCAAACGTCACGATACATGTTTTCTCTGTGGTCTTCTTCCTGTCTATGACGGCATAAGTTAAAGCAGTTGAAATAGTGCTATAATCTGTGGGCGGGTTGTTGATGAATGGAAGCGCTAATGCATTTGATTGCGCATAAGGTTCTCCATTAAACCATGCTGTAAAAACTTTCCCATCATCCAAGTAAAATCGTGATCAGTAGGCACTGTTGCTTTAGTGAATGATTGTTCTGAGTAGACATTCTGCAGAACAATTTCTTCAACTCCATCTGTATTCTGCCTACTGAGTTTTAGCAGATTAATTTTCTGGGCACTTGTTGTTTCAGTAGAGCTCGGAATCACGGAGAGTTTAGTTACTTTTTGATGTTCTATCGCTCTCCCTGGAGTCACACATCCGATTCCACCCATAGCATGGAATGTACCTTTGCCCGTCATTGTTGCAGTATTGAAGTCAGCACTATCGAAAATGAACTGTGAGGACGAATCATTTGAAATATTTGGTTTCCAGAACCGAACAGCGGAAACCTCAAATAAAGCCACGGTGTCATATGAAGAGCAGAAACCCATATTCGTGACCTTTCAACAATGATTTTTCATCCCACTTTACGAAACAAAGGCACTGCAGGCCCTGCTAGCTGACACAATCGCATGGGATATTGCTGTACATTTTTTTAAAGGATACTGTTCACTAACTTTCTTTTTTGACAAAACCACGCCCTTCACAAATTCGTGTAAAGTGTTAGGAACCATAACGTCAGCATTCTCTGTCAAGTCCTTGATATCTGGACAATCGGCAATAGCGTAAGGAGTCATTCTTATATCTTCACAGATGACAACTGTTGCTGCTTCTACTATTCTCTTTCTCTCATCTTTCTCATTAACAGCTCGTTCACTGTACCACTGATTCCAAAGTTTGTGGCCACTGCCACGAAGACATACAACTAGTGGGTTTCTTGTCACTGTGGCAAACAAGACGCCATCACCGAAGTGTTCAGTCAGTCTATTTTTGAGAGTTCTTATAGTCATTGTCTCTCCTTCTGCAACAAATCGAGCAGTGAAATTTGACGTTCCTGTGAACTATCTACAAATTTTCATAATTCTTGAAAACGGGCATCAAAGTTGGTATCTTGAGGGCGGCCTCTTGCTCGAACAGAGGAGGGGTTCGCCACTAATTTAGCATAGCAGTCTTGATGATAACGGGCTTCTCTACCGAAATCATCATTGCAAAATTGCATGTACATGTACCTGTATGTTTCTGATATGAGAGAAATAATAATCATCGCGTTTTTCTGCTTTCTCAAGCAGCGTATATTTCACAGTTAAAGAGCGGAGTTCAAACACACCACGGTGTTTGTGGAGTGGTTTTTCTGTTTCCGCCTCTACGTCACACTTTTCATCACATATGAAAGAGTCTTTTTTGAAACTGAATAGATAAGAGGAAGAGGATCTCAAATTTTTATCATCTGCTTGTGCAACATTCTAATTAATTAATTTCCTTATATTATGTTCGTTAATACATTCACCTCGACATACCTTATGCACTTCAATCAGTCCAGCGTTCTGTAGAAGATTATGAGCCCCATCCTTCCATTCCTTGCTGACGCGTATCAGAGTTTCCAAGCCCTTCGTTACTATTGATGTCTCTCCTTCCGAAACAGACTTACCACGAATAAAACAGGCAGACGGCTTCAGAATTATTGTTCTCTCAGTCCAGTCAAATGAAATGAGACTAAGAAGCAGCACTTCACAACACAACAAGCTGATGAATACTGTCCCAAAGACAGATCTCTCTGGCACTACTTTGACAGTTCACAACATTAGCTTAACTGAGCTGGACGCTGGGTAGAAAGAAACGGCAGCGACAACAGTGGTAGGAGAGCGCTGAGTGGAGGGGAAGGGGAACTTGACGTTTTCGTTGTTGCACGTACTCCTGATTTCAACAATACTGATCGCAAAAGAAATATCATCAAATCAAGTAGAATATGTAGGCTACAAGATATTCCCATACACTTAATTACGCTTTTCATTTAATGTTTTGCTAAGCAACAAAAACTGCAAACGATTATGTTAACAGAATTCTATTTCAATTCCTATACCTCAGATACCTTTTGTATAAATGAAAAGATGCACAAGATCTTTTTCTTATTTAATTTCGAGGAATACATTTACTAATAAGAACGCTATTCGAAAAATGAGCCTTTTAGCGTATAAATTTAAAATATGGTGCAAATTGACTTATGGAGGGGATAAAAGGGGGACGCGCCCCCCTACGAAGGGGAACTTCTCTGTTTCTTATTAATATACCCCATATGAGTATTTTCCCCAAGTTTCAAAAATTTATAAATTTTTCCCCTTTGCTGATATTCTTACTAATTTGCCTGCGTTACTATGAGCGAAGAATTTTCAGCATATTCAGTTTACATAAAATAAGGTAGTATTTTAAAAATATTACCAAAGAAAGTCAGCTTGGAATTGGACTCTCATTCGATTCAAGTAAGATGTAATGTATTGAAATCTGGACAAGTGTTTTTAATAATATTTAAAACAGAAATGATCCAAAGTATCGTCTTCTGAAAAATTTCTAGAGGTCCAGAAACATTCAGTATAGTGATATAACCTAGGATCCAAAGTGTTGTAAGTCAACGGTAACGTTCATATGATTAGATAAATTCTGTAGGAGGGATGAACTTTTCGACCAAAATCATGTTTACTTTTACTGAGCCCACTACTCAGTACTCAGTCTCGCAGCTTACCGTCTTTCAGTGTCGACGTGCAAAGACATTCTAGTTTATACACAACCTATAGTTTGCTCCCTTTTTCTTTCTTCTGCTCCTTCTTACCTCTTCCTTTCTGCCACTTACTGTCTACTCTCTCCCTACCACTTCCCATCCCTAGTCTTCTGACTGTGTTCTATTAACGATGCCTCTCTGGCCCTGTGTATCTCTCTCACCCCATCTTTTTACTATCTGTAGTCTACTCTAACTCCTTCTCTACCACTCCATTTCTATCGCAACTTTTGCTTCTTGTGTATTTCTCTTTTCCTCTCTGTTATTTACTCTTTTCTACTTCTGTCTTTATCTCTGACACCCTGCTCTTTTCATCTCTCTCTCTGCTTCTGTATGTATTTTGGGATGTGAGCACACATATACACTTATACATAGTTCGAATTAAAAGTGGTGGTAACACGGTGTTATTTCATATCAGACTAGACTGACGGACATTCATTGTATGCCCTCAATATACTCGCCCTACATCTCAATCGCCTTCTCCCATAGAGATGGAAAGCATCTTATGCTGCCAGTGTATTCATCTCTGCTGGCCGAAGTGGCCGTGCGGTTAAAGGCGCTGCAGTCTGGAACCGCAAGACCGCTACGGTCGCAGGTTCGAATCCTGCCTCGGGCATGGATGTTTGTGATGTCCTTAGGTTAGTTAGATTTAACTAGTTCTAAATTCTGGGGGACTAATGACCTCAGCAGTTGAGTTCCATAGTGCTCAGAGCCATTTGAACCATTTTTGTATTCATCTCTGTCGAAGTTTCAGAAGTTCCACCCTATACACAGTCCTCAGTTCGTGTTCTAGTGGCTAGTGCTGCCTCTGGGTCATAGGATCCCGGGGTCGTTTCACAGCTGGGTTGGGGACTTTCTCTGCCCGGGGACTGGGTGTTTGCGTTGACATCCTCGTTTCATCATCATCATCATCATCAACATCCTTGACAGTGGCTAGATTGGATTGTATAAAAAATTGGAATGTGTAAAAATTCGGACTTTGTACTGTCGCAGATGACGGCACAATTGAGCGCCCCACAAACCAAATATCATCATCATCATCATCACCGTAAAGCACGGATGATGTTTTCTCTAGTGTTGCAGAACATGGCACGAAGAGGTTCTTTCATTTTGTCGAACAAGTTGCAATCGTACAGACAGTATCAGGTGAATACGGTGGACGTTCCAGTAACTCCAATATCCACATATCCAGTAGCTCCTGCATGGGGCTCGCAGTGTGGCTTCGCGCATTGTCTGAAGGACGGATGGGATGCAATGCCAGAAGGGAACATTATTGTGCGCTTTCACCACACGCCACTTCAGTTTTAAGCCACGCACGTTGTTCGTGTTTCCTGAACAAGATGTTAGGGCCCTTGAACTGGCCTCCTGCACTTTCAGACAGTACACACAGCAGTTGACTCAAATACAGCCGTCGCCCGTCACTGCATTACTGTAATTGGCCATCTGCTGTCGGCCACATACTTCATGCTACAGCGATGTTGTCACTACTTTTTATCCAAGCCGTGTATGTGCACACAATTTACATTTCATTTTTTCCCTTGTGAAATGTAAAATTGGTGATGTGTTTTTATTGAAGTATTTCTGTCGTTGGGGGATTTCACTTTTAAAAACCATAATATCTGTTCCATCAATAACTCGTTAACAAAGATAAAGGTTTATAAATATGAGACATTATGAAAGCACAGACTCAATTTTATTCATGCAAATCGCTTCACATACGCAACTGCGTAAGACATCGTACAATGAATCATCTGATGGGCTCACTGGGAGCTCAGTAGTATGTAAACAAATACACACCACCCAAAGGGAGGCCGAAAACATTTGCGCTGGAGTAGCCTCCAGGGTGATAGTCACTGCTAAGTACGTTCACAGGAGGATATCCACTGCCTGGTACATTCACAGGGAAATGTCCGCTGATATGTACATTCACAGGTGGGTTGCAGCAGCTAGGTTCATTCGCAAGGGGATAGCAGCAGCTGGGTGGATTCACAGGGGAATTAATACTGCTGGGTGGATTCACTGGGGAACTTAAACTGCTGGGTACATTCACAGAGGGGTAGCCGGTGTTGTTTACATTCACATTGGGGTTGAAGCTCCCAGTGCCGAAGTTCACATTCCCCACTCCGACATCACGCCTGTAATTAGACTGGAACTGCTCGGGTGACCACTGTTTGGTGCCGGTAGCGGTGGGCAACGCAGCGGTGCTGGCGGCGGCCATCGCGCCCAGGATCACCATGGCGAACACCTGTGGGCCAACAAGTACAGACTTAAGGCTGATTGACACTAGACATCGACGTAACTTAGCGGAAGACAGCAGGGGATGTCAACATCAAATGCTTGTCTGTTCCAATTAGGTAGAACATCAGCTCAATGTCACTTCGCCTTACCCAACTATAGAGACTTAAAAGTGAGGTAAAAAGTAACAATGTAGTACACAAATTATGGACCTTGCAGTGATAAAATACATTAATGGCAAAAGAAAACTTCATATCGGATATTATTTATAAAGTTTCTATGGTAAACTGTTGGAAAATGGAACAACACGAAAAGTTTCATCCAAGTATTTTGAAACATCGAAAGTTACTTAGCATTGGAAGTAAATATATGCACAAAACCATCAAACAACAGTTATAAGACAATAAATTTATGCTATTTATCATATTCATTGAATTTTTTTCTTTTCAAGTACTGAATAATGGCAAAAGGAAGTGTATTTCTCTCCTACGATTGAGCTGACTTGTAACTTTAAATGCGAACATTTTAGGTTAGGTTTTACTGTGACTGTTACTGACATAAAATAAAACAACAAGTTCACTGTTACCGGTCACTGTTTATTTATCTCCACGACGCGTTTCGAAGGTTTAAACCTCCATCATCAGGTGGATTTACATTTGTTAGTATGACATTTGTGTGGGTGTTGTGTTACGATTTTTCGGGGGAACTTGTGGCACTGTCTAGTGGAGTAAACAAACCACTATTTCAGAACATGGTTTTCGGTTTCTTTTGACAAACAATTAAACGTATATCTAACGGTAAACATAAAATAAGTAAAATAGAGTACCTCCAGTACCCACAGGTTCCTTTCGCTGTCGTAACACATCACATGTATCCTGCCATACTTTGTAAACAAATATGGTGTCTGGAAACTATTGGGTGCAAGGATCGTATAGCAGGAGAGAAAACGTTATCGCAAAGTAAAAAGAATATACATTGTAACAGCATCATTACAGAATTATTTTTTAAGGATTTGGAGGCGTTTGTTTTGAGGTGTCGACTTCATGCGTTGGAATAAATACTTCATGTGGTATATAAATCCGATTTTCACAAGTCAAAATAACTTAAACTTCATACTCGTTTATACAGTCTGGTAAAAATGTTAAAATACTTGTTTATACGATCAGGTGAAATGTTACAATCTTTAAGTACAATAATCATATAGGCTACAGCGGTGAAATTATACATAAACAACAAAATGTTCAAATGTGTGTGAAATCTTATGGGACTTAACTGCTAAGGTCATCAGTCCCTAAGCTTACACACTACTTAATCTAAATTATCCTAAGGACAAACACACACACCCATGCCCGAGGGAGGACTCGAACCTTCGCCGGGACCAGCCGCACAGTCCATGACTGCAGCGCCTTAGACCGCTCGGCTAATCCCATAAACAACCATTTTGATTGGTGTTAATAGATAGATATGAAAGGCTGGAGGCAGAGGGAGAGAAAGAGAAGAGACTGAGAGGGAGAGAGAGGGTGGAAAGAGTGATTGTATGAGAGCAAACAGTTTCAGTATGCAAAGAACTGGGATACTGAAGTACTAAGGAATGACGAGGTATGGTAGACGTCCTCTAAGGCTGTAGGTACAGCAATAAGGTAAGTCTCGGTATGTAGTACAGCTGAAGAGGAATGGACATCTCTAAAAAGGGCCGTCATAGAAGCTGGAAAGAAAAGCTTAGGCACAAAGAAGGTAAATACGAAGAAACCATAGGTAACAGAAGAAGTACTCCAGTTGATCGATGAAAGGAGGAAGTACAAAAATGTTCCGGAAAACTCAGGAATACAGAAATAGAAGCGCCTGAGAAATTAAATAGATCGGAAGTACAGGGAAGCTAAGACGAGATGGCTACATGAAAAATGCGAAGAAATCGAAAAAGGAATGTTTGTCGGAGGAAGAGACTCAGCGTACAGGAAAGGTCAAGACAACCTTCAGTGACATTGAAAGCAAGGGTTGTAACATTTAGAATGCGACGGGAATTCCAGTGGTAACTACAGATGAGAGAGCGGATAGGTAGAAAGAATACACTGAAAGCCTCTATGAGGGGGAAGATTTGTCTGATGTGATAGAAGAAGAAACAAGAGTCGATTTAGAAGAGATAGGGAACCCAGTATTAGAATCAAAATATAAAAGAGATTTGGAGGACTTAAGATCAAATAACGCAGAAGGGATAATAACATGCCATCAGAAATACTAAAATCATCGGGGGAAGTGGCAACAAAACGACTGAAACTTCCTGGCAGATTAAAACTGTGTGCCCGACCGAAACTCGAATTCGGGACCTTTGCCTTTCGCGGGCAAGTCCTCTACCATCTGAGCTACCGAAGCACGACTCACGCCCGCTACCCACAGCTTTACTTCTGCCAGTATCTCGTCTCCTACCTTCCAAAGGTAAAGGTTCCGAGTTCGAGTCTCGGTCGGGCACACAGTTTTAATCTGCCAGGAAGTTTCATATCAGCGCACACTCCGCTGCAGAGTGAAAATCTCATTCTGTCAACAAAACGACTGTTCACGCTGGTGTGTAGAATGTATGAGACTGGCGACATACCATCTGGCTTTCGGAAAAGTATCATCCACACAGTTCCGAGGACTGCAAGAGCTGACAAATGCGGGAACTATTGCATAGTCAGCTTAAAAGCTCGTGGATGCAAGTTGCTGACAAGAAAAATATACAGAAGTATGGAAAATAAAACTGATGGAATGCTGGATGACGGTCAGTTTGGCTTTAGGAAAGGTAAAGACACGAGAGAGGAAATTCTGTCGTTGCGGTTGATAATGGAAGAGACACCAAAGAAAAATCAAGACATGTTCATAGGACCTCTCGACCTGGAAAAGCGTTCGACAATGTAAAATGTTGCAACATGTTCGAAATTCTGAAGAAATTAGGGGTAGACTATAGGGACAGACGGGTAACATACAATACTATGTATAAGAGGCAAGAAGGAACAATAATTGGGGCGACCAAGAAAGAAGTGTTCGGATTAAAAGGCTGCATGACAAGGATGTAGTCTTTCGCCTATACTGCTCAATCTCTACATCGAGGAAGCCATGATGGAAATAAAAGAAAGGTTCAGGAGGGGAATTAAAATTAAACGTGAAAGGATGTCAATACTGCGATTAGCTGATGACATTGCTATCCTGAGTGAAAGTGAATGTAATGAAGAGTTTAATGAGTACAGAATATGGATTGAGAGTAAATCGAGGAAACACGAAGGTAATGAGAAGTAGTGGAAATGAGAACAGCGAGAACAGCGAGAACAGCGAGAAACTTAACATCAGGGTTGATGGTCACGAAGTCAATGAAGTTAAGGAATTCTGCTTCCTAGGCAGTAGAAAACCAATGACGCAAGGTGCAAGAAGAACATAAAAGGCAGACTAGCAAAGGCAAAAAGCCCATTCCTGGCCAAGAGAAGGCTACTAGTATCAAATACAGGCCTTAATTTGTGGTAGAAATTTCTGAGAATAAACGTCTTTAGTACAGCATTGCATAGTAGTGAAACACGAACTGCTGGAATACCGGAACAGAAGAGAATCGAAGCATTTGAGATGTGGTGCTACAGGCGGATGTTGAAAATTAGGTGGGCTGGTAGAGTAAGGAATGAGGTGGTTCAGCAGAGAATCGGAGAGAAATGAAATATGTGGAAATCACTGATAAGGAGAAGGGACAGGATGGGAGGACATCTGTTAAGACATGAGCGAATGACTTCCATGGTACTAGAGCGAGCTGTAAAGGGCAAAAACTGTAGAGGAGGACAGAGATTGGAATATATGCAGAAAATAATTCAGGACGTAGGTTGCAAGTGCTACTCTGAGATGAAGAGGTTAGCACAGGAAAGGAACGCGTGGCTTGCTGCATCAAACCACTCAGAAGACTAATGACCCAAAAAGAAGTTACAAAAATTTTAAATTCTGTGTGTATTTTTGTTACTCCTTTACGCTGCAATGGCTGGATCGATTTGGAAGGCATTTATAAAGGAATTAACTTATATCCTGAATAACAAAACATTTCCTTACGTTTGGGGTACAAGATATTTATTCATTTGAAGAATACAACGTGAAATATGGAACAATAATTACTGTCAGAAAAAGCTCTTTACTTTTTGACTTTTGAACTGTACTGTGTTTGTGAAAGTGCTTTTAGTCTTTAACATATTCTAGATAACGCGATTTAACTTAATTAATACAATTCTTATATAGTTCTCAAAATGTTAAATCCGTATCTCCATACAAGCGCACTGGATTTTTGCCACTGTGTGCCAGGCATACCGTATAGCTTCTGAAACGCTTCGTAACTTATAATGACGCCATCATTTAAATGCTGTACGGCATAGAGACATCTTGCATTTACGTGTACAATAGTGAAACTATACACTACCTTTGCTGGTACACTTTGTAATTCGCTACTCACTCGCGTAATTTTTTTTCTTGACTAAACGAGTGTGTTGTGAGCGACATTTATTCTGTCAGATGCTCCAATCGTCATAAAATTTGGTGTCTTTTTTTTTCGATGTCTCTCGGTTTGTTGGGGCAAAAGTAGCTCGCAGCTCACAGTACTTCCAACGAGCAACGTTTATGATGGCGCGTTTGCATGCATAGTAAGTTTTGGCACTAACATTTCTTCATAAATAACTGCTCAATCTCGTGTAACATCAAGGATACCAGGTAGTAAACAATAAGAAGATACAAAGAAGATGCGTGGGTGCAGCGGAAAAAAAAGTTAATATCTTATGTTAACAGACGACAGAGGCAGTGCCAAAACATTCCGTCCGAGAAATCTTGACTCTGTCGTCCTGTGCGTCGTGTCCCTTGCCGATTTCTTGTCTGACCTCCTGAATGCTGCCATTTGAAACGCATTGTGCAAAAGTTTGGCATTCTGTTCTGTCAGGTACGTTACATCAAGCGTGTATTGTCGTTTACGCAGGCTCCTTGCTTATATGAGTCCTGCACTCTAGAAAACTCCTATACTTTCATTTCTGCAAACAATACTACAAGGCTTCAGTACTCTAAAGTGCGTACATTCACCAGCAACCTGTTTCACTCAAGTCACTAGCGAATACCGTCTCAAGTTAAAGTAAACGTTCTTTTACTTTAAACACGCAACTGCTTTCAGCTGCAGTATCGTCATGTTTGTATCTGTGACACATGCTGAAACTAAAAACAATTATGTGTTTGATCCCAAGGAACTTTCCTTTCCCTTTGGTAGTTCTGTGACACTGTTCTAATACTTAGTTTCTTCCGATGACACTTTGTGTTCCAGAATGATCATCTCACTTGGTGTGAAGTGCTCACAGAAATGGTACTCTTTAATATATCAGAGGTCTGCCTTATATAACTTCGACTTCTACATCTATGCTATACAGTTCATTATTAAATGCATGGCAGAGGTTACTATGAACAGTACTACTGCATATGTCCACCCGGTTGGCCGTGCGGTCTGAAGCACGGCTTTCCGGGCGGGAAGGAGCGCCTGGTCCCCGGCACGAATCCGCCCGGCGGATCCGGCCGATCTGTGGATGGTTTTTAGGCGGTTTTCCATCTGCCTCGGCGAATGCGGGCTGGTTCCCCTTATTCCACCTCAGCTACACTATGTCGGCGATTGCTGCGCAAACAAGTTCTCCACGTACGCGTACACCACCATTACTCTATCACGCAAACATAGGGGTTACAGTCGTCTGGTGTGAGACGTTCCCTGGGGGGGTCTACCGGGGGCCGAACCGCACAATAACCCTGGGTCGGTGTGGGGTGGCGGAGGGGTGAAGTGGACTGCGGTAGTCGTCGTGGGGTTGTGGACCACTGCGGCTGTGGCGGTGACGGAGCCTCTCCGTCGTTTCTAGGTCCCCGGTTAACATACAGTACAATAAAATACACTACTACTGCATATAATTAATCTATTCATTAGGTATGCGGTAATAACTGTTACTTGTTCAATATTATGTAAAATATTACGTACCTAGTTTTATCTTTAGAGTCTCTAGGATGTATACTAGGGTCGTTCTGATGTTACTGATAACAATGAAAATACGCATTTCTTAAGCGTCCTGGCAGGTTACAACTGTTTGCCACACAGTGATCCATACACTTTCTAGCCTGTGTAGCTAAAAATGTACCCAAGGATATTATTTGGGCTGTGACTGGAATACCTATCTTTTACTCTGTTCATTTCTGTTTGGTTTTATAGTCACAAAACTTCGTACTAAAGTGTAATAATTTACACATTATCGACTGTGATCTGAATATGTACCGGTACTTTTGTGTTAAATAAAAGCTTCAAATACAAAATTTGTCAGTTAATACCTTGCGATATTATCAGTATTCGTAGATTTATTGTGATATTTGTCGACGTACGACTACATTATCAGGTAGCGGTTTCAATACCAAAATCTCATCATATCTATTACTATAACATCCCTAGGATCGATACATAAGGAGCTGAAGAGTATTTTTAGTTTCTATCTGGCCAGACAAAGCTCAAAATTTTTGAAGTAGCTTCTCGAAAATTGTATGTAATTTTTGACTCAATGTCTACCAGTTTATATCTGCAACATTTCTGTTACATCTCCCATACGAATGAATCGAACTCTGCCATTCGAGTTACTTGCAACTGAGATTGTGTGGCTAGTCCACTTCCTACGTCAACATATAGCTACTCCCAAATATTTTTGTGATAATACCGAACCTAGTTGTGAATAATTAATACCGTAGTTACCGGATATCACAATCTAAACTTCTGTTAAACGCAGAACTGTCTATTTCAGCATACCAAGAGCTAGTTGTTACTGCCTGTACCATGCTGACACTGCGCCATCACTGCACTGAATGCGGCTAAAATTTTTAATAGATGGAATTTCCTCTTAAAATACTCTGTAGCCTGCAGAAACACCACATGTTTGGTCTTGATGGCGTACACCGCACAACTATTTACCAAAACTGCGTTGTAAAAGGTTCGGTGGTGGTCTCTAAAAATCCTAGTTCAGCGATCGAAGAAATCATTTCGCCATACTAAAGAGAACAAGTGAATAAGTGCCAAAATTCTCCTTTTGACTTACAATGTGGATGCAGTGCTGTCCAGGTACAAATAACAATCTAAAAGTTACGCTGGCTAAAGTTTTCCTGAATTGACTACAGTATGCATGGAGGGTCAATATGTTAATGTGAATATATCTTTTAAATAGAATGGTTTATCATATAAGATTGAATGGTTGCGACAAAACGTGACCGTTCTGTTTCGGCTTACTGAAAATAATATGTTACATATCTGCTGCAGGTACGGCCTTTAGTAGCCTGTTAGTAATCCTCAAACGAGTAGCAATGCAAACTATCATATTACAATACTTTTTAAGTAATTGAAGATTATCTTACGCTGTATGCGAAGATTATGGAATGACGCTGATGGAGAGGGTGATGCAGTGGTTGAAACACATGAACTGCGATTCAAGTCACTGTCGAAAGCGCTAGATTTTTCAGCTTTTTTGTGGGGCACAACGATTTCTTTGAAAGAAACACATCCCGATCAGAGCCTATAATCCACCGCTAATGACCTACTCGTGGCTGGGACGCTAAGAACTAATCTTCGTTCCTTCTTCTGAAACTTGAATAGAATACTTCAAGACTGACTGCGCGTGATAAAACATTTTTCAATAGCTTCCCAAAAATTTATATTTAATCTTACTTTCAATACTTCGTGGAATGTGAAAATGACAATGGAAATATCGTCTACAGGACTGTAGAGAGTTTTCCGTCCCTGTAGTACAAATTAAATTACTGTGTTATCAGTCGTTCCACACATGAAGAAATGCGTTTTGTTGACTAGACACCTAGGTAACTGGTTAACATTATAGACTTACGGCAGATCGAAACAGTGAATATATTTTGGTTTAGTGCTCAGCATTGATACATTTTGGAAAATGAAAGTATTCTATGAGGGAAGCCTGCTCTGCAGATTGTAAGAAAACAGAGATCGAGGTCGGATTTAGGAATATTTAAATTATAACAACAGTTCACTATGATCGAAGCGAAAGTTCAACAAAAGCAAAAACCGTTGTCGTTTGTCGCCTGGAGATGTGTAACAGGGCCACAAACTTTTTCGGTATGTGCGAGCGATTCATCAGATGTTTCAGCCTTTACTTTCAGATGGTCATCTACGACGATGCATTCAAAGGGAACTACCGTCTCTCCGTGACTCTATGAAAATGTACAACTATTGGAACAGTATTACTGCTTCGTGCCTGAATAGCAACTCTCTTTAAAAGGGGATAGGCAAGCGATAATGTCCACAGCAATAAAAAAAAATCCGGCAGTATGTGGTTAACATTCACTGGTTAACGTATGGACTATCATATCGGTAAAATTCAGTGTCTAGGGACAAACACTATCAACCGGAATGCGGTGAAACTAAAACATAAAATCAGTAGCGGAGGAGGCAAACAGAGCTTTTAGACTTCTTGGGAGGATCTTCCCAGAATCCTGACACGTTAGCATAGAGTATATAGATACCCTCTGGAAATGTTATGAAAATGTAATGTAAAAATCGTGAGATTAGATATTTCCTGTGCAAAAGCATGCTGTCTAAATGGTACACCTTGCGCAGGAACAGCTAAAGGCAAGAAAAGTTACGGTCCATGTGGAGGTTTAGAGAGAGAGAGAGAACGAGTCACTTTTGAGTCGTTCCACTCGATATTAGACTGTGAAAGGTAGTCGCAAATACTGTTATTTATTACTGTCCGTGAAGCAATGTACGCTGACTTACGCTGTATACACGCCCATGCAGACATACTTAGAGTATTGAAGGGGAAATAGTGTGAGTGTCTGTGCCTACTACAAAATGAAATTTCCTAGTAGATTAAGAGCGTACGCCACACGGGGAATCGAACCCCAAAGCTGGCCTTTCATGTGCCAATGCTCTTACCGAGACATCGAGACAAGATATAGTATCCAACCTCACAGTACCCATTCTACCAGGAAATCTCTGTGACTTTCCATTCTTCAAAGAAGCTCTTTATGATACCTTGCAGAGCTTGGGTTAGCTAAAGCCCAGGAATTGTTTCTAGAGTGTAATATACATGTGGATGTAAGAGGAGCACTGAAGGCTGAAAGAGAGCGTAGGGACCGAGTGGAATACGATAAGCACATAATGATGGTAGATGTGATATGTACACAGTTACGAAACACCTGATAATAAATAGGTAGCAGAAGGGTAGTAGCACTAAGTTGTGCTCGCACTTACAGCGTTCATGGTGCTGGGTAGCTGAGGATATACGTCGAAGAGCTCTACGCTGAAGTGAGGTGGAGCAGCAAGTGTTTCTTCCTCTGGAGGCGTCTGCTCTTTTATACTCATTCGGCCGCTTGTACTGGCGTCGGAGGCCATGTTAACTTGTCGCCCTAGTTGACAACCACGCAGGGCGGAGCTGAGAGTAACAGATCGCTAAAGAAATGTTGTTTACCTTCTGAACTCCGCCCTGCTCGGTGGAGGACCGGTTCTGACCTACTGCAAAGAAACTGAGACAAAAACACTTCGTTGTACGATTGCACGATTGTAAAACTATCACGGAAGCAGTTACTTCTACAAATTACCTAGGCGTATGTGTACGGAGCACTATAAGATGGACCAACCACGTGAAAACAACTGCAGGTGAGGTAGATGCCAGACTGACTTTCATTGGAAGAGCCCCCACGAAATGCAGTCTATCAACAAAGAAAGTGGCATACAGGACTCTCTTTCGACTAATACTTGCACGTTGTTCGATAGTTTGGGATCAGTACTTGGCAGAACTGATACAGGAAAGAGAGAAGATCCAAAGAAGAGCAGTACGTTTTTTCATAGTCCTCACGACATGCTCAGCGAACTCCAGAGGCAGGCGCTACAGAAGAGACGTTCAGCGTCACGATGTGGTCTGCTATGAAAAGTCCGAGAGCGAACGTTTCTAGAAGAGTTAACCAACAAAGTCCATGAAGATAAAATTGGAGAGAGATTCGAGACCACACAGAGGCTTAACAGCTCTGGTTCTTCCCGTGAACCACCTGCGACAGGAACAATAAAAGCGGAAGTGCCGCTAGTGTGCAAAGTACCCCCCACCACACAGTTAAGGTGGCTCGCCGAGTACAGCTGTAGATATAGATATGGGTATTAACTCATAACGGCCTTCGTGGCTAGCGTCGAGATCTGAGCAGCAGATGCTGGTAATCTGCAAGGGGATGCATCGGAATTGTGTTCCTGGGAGATACACTATGAGATCAAAAGTATCCGGATACCCACAAAAACATACGTCTTTAATGTTAGATGCATTGTGCTGCCACCTACCGTGAGGTACTCCATACCAGCGACGTCAGTAGTCATTAGTCATTGTGAGGGAGGAGAATGGGGCGCTCTGCCGAACTCACGGACTTCGAACGTAGACAGGTGACTGGGTGTCACTTGTGCCATAAGTCTGTACGCGAGATTTCCACAGTCCTAAACATCCCTAGGTCCATTGTTACCGATGTGATAGTCAAGTGGAAACGTGAAGAGAAACGTACAGAACAAAAGCGTACAGGCTTACCTCGTATGTTGACTGACACAGACCGCCGGAAGTTGAAGAGGGTCGTAATTTATAATAGGCAGACATCTACCCAGACGATCCCACAGGAATTCCAAACTGCATCACGATGCACTGCAAGTACTATGACAGTTAGGTGGGAGGTGATAAAACTTGGATTTCATGGTCAAGCGGCTGCTCATAAGCCACACATCACGCCGGTAAATGAGAAATGACGCCTCGCTTGGTGTAAGGAGCGTTAACATTGGACGACTGAACAGTCGATAATCGTTGTGTGGAGTGATGAATCACGGTACACAATGTGGCGATTCGATGACAGGGTGTGGGTATGGCGAATGCCGGTGAACGTCATCTGTAAGCATGTGTAGTGGCAACAGTAAAATTTGGAGGTGGTGGTGTTATGGTGTGGTTGTGTATTACATGGAGGGGGCTTGCAACCCTTGTTGTTTCGAGTGGCACTATCACAGCACTGGCCTACATTGATGTTTTAAGCACCTTCTTACTTCCCACTGTTGAAGAGCAATTCGGGGATGCCGACTGCATGTTTCAACACGATCTTGCACCTGTTCATATTGCACGGCCTGTGGCTTAATGCTTACACGACAGCAGCATTCCTGTAAAGGACTGGTCTGTGCAGAGTCCTGACCTGAAGCCTATAGAACACCTCTGGAATGTTTTGGAACGCCGACTTCGTGCCAGGCCTCACCGACCGACATCGATACCTCTCCTCAGGGCAGCACTCCGTGAAGAATGGACTGCCATTCCCCAAGAAACCTTCCCACACCTGATTGAACGCATGCCTGCGAAAATGGAATCTGTCATGAAACACAGTGAATTCCAGAATTACCGGTGGAGGGTACCATGAACTTGCAAGCCCATTTCAGCCAGTTGTACTGATACTTTTGATCATATAGTGTATATAGTCATCACACAAAGTACGGAGAGCGCTACAGACGTATAAACGTCAGAACAAAGAAGAGGATGTGGCCTCGAGGAAGACAGCCAACCTGCTATACAGTGCCCTCATTCTGGAAACATTCTGGAAACATCCCCCAGGCTGTGGCTAAGCCATGTCTCCGCAATATCCTTTCTTTCAGGAGTGCTAGTTCTGCAAGGTTCGTAGGAGAGCTTCTGTAAAGTTTGGAAGGTGGGAGACGAGGTACTGGCAGAAGTAAAGCTGTGAGTACCGGGCGTGAGTCGTGCTTCGGTAGCTCAGTTGGTAGAGCACTTGCCCGCGAAAGGCCAAGGTCCCGAGTTCGAGTCTCGGTCGGGCACACAGTTTTAATCTGCCAGGAAGTTTCAACCCCCATCATTATCCAGCAGTCACCAACTTCAACAGTGCCATGTAGACAACTTTGCTCCTTGGCTTCGTGGGGTCTGCACCACACCAGAAACCAACCATCAGCTCTTAGCACGTGAAATCTCGACTCACCTGACTAGGTCACAGTTTTCCAGTCGTCTAGGATCCAACTGATATGGTCGTGAGTCCAGGGGAGGCGCTGCAGGTGATGTCGTGATGTTAGCAAAGGCACTTGCGTCGGTCGCCTTCTGCCGTAGTTCATTAACGTAAAATTCCGCCGCTCTGTCCCTTCGGATACATCCATCGTACGTCCCACGCTGATTTCTGGGGTTATTTCAGGCAGTGCTGCTTCTCTGTTAGGAGGATAACTCGAGGCAAATGCTGCTGTTTTTCGACGTCAAGAGAAATCCGTCGGCCACTGAGTGTCCGTGGTGAGAGTTCATGCTGAAATTTGATATTCTTTGCACATTCTTGACACTGAGGATCTAGAAATATTTAATTCCTTAACGACTTCCGAAACTTAGTGTCCCATGCGTCTAGCTCTAACTAACATTCCGCGTTTAGTCTGTTAATTCACGTCGTGCGACCATAATCTGGTCGGAACACTTTTCACGTGAATCACCTGAGTACAAGTGACAGCTCAGTCCATGCACTGCCCTTCTGTACTTTATGTAAGCCATATTACTACCATCTGTTTATGCGCATATTGCTGTCCCATGACTTTCGTCACCACAGTGTATTTTTATAATGGTAATCAACGGAACTCATTGCAACCAAAATGGCAAACTCAATCATCTGGAAATCAATAATCAGCAAGGTGTCTGAGGTTCTTATCAGTCTGGACGGCGGATTCGAATTGCAATCTACATGGATTATTGTCATAAAAAACCTTCGTTCTCTGCGTAGCCGCTACCATCCTACTACTTTATAACATGAAGACGATTGATATGAAAACGTTCAAGCGAGTTTTCACCACGGAGGGATCTCTCAACAGTAAACAAACTTACAGCTGGAACACCTGTGCTCAGGCAGTGCATAGGCAACAATTATGTACACCACGCATGCGCCGATACGGTTTTAAGTGGGCGATGTAACCATGCTGATTATGGTCAGGAGCCTCTGTGCCGAAATATCGCGGCAGTAAGCTACTGACATCCGGCATTTTGCCCGAAATTTTGTTTGATAGCCCATACGCCAGAAATGTCTTAAATTTCCCGTCAGCATCGATGCTAAACATCAGCACACGTCATTACATTGATACCTGATCGTCTAGTAAAAAAATCGTTGTTTTAATTTATAACGCGCATAAAATTTAACAAATTTTTAAGGTTTTCAAGTAAATTTAGTGTTACCGCTGACAGCATATCACTACCCCGTCAGGTGTGATGGTGGTGTAACAACAACAGGGGAAAAATCTCTGTCAGAGTTAACACTAGAAAATATGCTTAAACTTTAACATTGTCACATTCTCTCGCGCCGCGCGGGATCGTCGTGTGGTCTTAGGCACCTTGCCACTGTTCGCGTGGCTTCCCCCGTCGTAGGTTCGAGTCCTCTCTCGGCCATGGGTGTGTGTGTAGTCCTTAGCGTAACTTAGTTTAAATTAGATTAAGTAGTGTGTAAGCGTAGGGATCGATGACATCAGCAGTTTGGTACCATAGGAACTTACTACAAATTTCGAAAAACAAAAATTCTTCCGAGTAGGGCGCAATGATGTTTAAAAAGTCACTCCTGTGAAGTACAGCTTTCTTTATTCACACAAGATATCCTGCAAATAGTAGTACCAATAAACAGATATGTACAGTGCCTTCCTAGATTTATGAAACGCATCCAGCACTATTAACACAATGTGGACTACATCTACATCTGCGATTTGTGTGAAAAAATAATGAGACGGACAGCACTGCGAGCGATTTGGCATCGTTGTGTTGTTCTACTTATGTACACAAGTGTGTTCTTCCCTTCGAGATACTCAATCGGAGATTTAACTACGTGCAGCTATCACGTGATTTTTGAGAGCGCCGTCAGTGAAGCTGTGTTTGTGTTTGGTGTTACAAAAATTGAACAGCGGAATTTAGAGCAATGTGATGCAATCAAGTTTTGTGTCAAATCTAAGGAATACGCGAGTGTGATATTTCAGAAGTTCAAACAGGCCTACAAGGATTACTCCTTATGAAGAGCTCCAGTTTTTCGCTGGGACATATCATTTGTGGAAGACGGAATCCACAATGAGATGAACAACACTCAGGGAGACCTTGAAATCCAAAAACCGACGAGAACGTCGAAGGTGTGCTTGCCCTTGCGAGGTCCGATCGACATTTAACATTACTTCCTCACCGGTTCCAAATCTTCTTCCTCTGAGTGCTTCCTTCAATGCTCCAAACATACGGATATCGTTTGAAGTCAAATCTTGTCTGTATGGCGGGTGTTCCAACATCTCGAATGCCAATTCTTTTATTGTTTCGGCCGTCCGTTTGGCAGATACTGGCCGAGCGCTGTCTTGTAGGGTGGCACGATTTCGCGATTTTGCGCGACATTTGCATCTGATACCAGTCTTAAGTTAGTTCGTAACACATGAAAATAGTCACTGTTGAAAGTTTCGCCTCGTGGGGTGAAACGAATGGCTACTACATCTTCCATGTTGCAGAATAGTAATAGCATAATCTTACCAGCTGATGGCTCACGTGTAAGTTTCTTAACTTCTTGTGTTGATGTGTGTTTTCACACAATGATCGCTGCCTTACTTCCTGCTTCGTGATGATGCAACCACGTTTCGTCTACAGTAACGATACACTGCAAAAATCCACCTACCGTGCGATTATAACAGGCCAAATGCTTCTGACAGAAGTCCATCCTTTGCGCCTTATGCTGTACTGCTATTCTTTCGGAACCCCCCTTGCACACTCTTTCCGAAAATTTAACCTGCCATACAAGATGGAATACATGAACCACAGGGTGGTCGGAAATTCCCGTTACAAACTTCTAGTACATGTAGGGGGTAGTGAGTACATAACATTTTGAATAGGAACCCATGTTCGGAAACGTATCGTTTCCGTTCTACGATAATTTCAATGCAGATGATTATCTCATCCACACCCACGTGAGGAATGTACTTAGGCGTGACCCAGAACAATTGTTGCAATCCATCTGAAAAGAATACTGACTCGTTCCGTTCTTACTCACGCATTTGCTTTACAACTTACACCTTATGGGTTACATTAGTCGACAACAACAAGAACCCAGCATCTACGACACCAGCCGCAACGTACCGATGAATTACAACAGCGGCTCGATGTGGCGACCACCAACGCTGTTACACACACTGTACCTCCGAAGCACGTTCTGGTACACTCTCTCCATCCCGCCTGGTGTCTCTTCAGTGTCTTGTGCAGCGGCCAGAACTCGTGCCAGCAGATCTTCCTCTGTATCTACAGGTGTCTCATAAATTAGGCTCTTCATACGACCCCACAAGAAGCAGTCCATAGCGGTTAAATCCGGCGACCGTGGCGGCCACGCGGTTGGACCACCACGGCCTATCCATCATTCACCATACCGTCTGTTGATATGTTTCCGGACAGTCAGTGAAAAGTGAGGTGGTGCTCCATCATGCTGAAACCACATTTCCTGCCGGACATTGAATGGCACAGCTTCTAAGAACGGCGCCATTACGTGTTGTAGGAAGACCCGTGACCCGGGACCCGTGAGCCTGGATGGATGGAGGCATGGTCTAATCACATGACCGTTCACAATACCTTCCCAAACGTTAATTCCAAACCTGTCTTGAAATCCCTGACCATGCGTGGCATGAAGGTATGCGTCCGCCCAGACGTGGCTATTTCAAGCATTCGCAACACAATCCCTTGTGAATCTGCAGTCATCTGTGAAGAGAACTCGGCGTCGAAACAGGGGCTCGTCGATGCGACGGTGCTGGAACAATGTGCAGAAGGCGACGCGTTGTGGAAAGTCTGCTGGACCCATAGCGTGTCCCCTTTGTTATGTGGTACGGATGTAATTGTTGCTCACGCAGGACGTCCAAGACATTACTGCGACTAACAGCCGTTGCACGCGCAGTTGTTCGCGAACTCGTTGACGGGCTGTCTTCAACGCGACTCTGTATACTTTCTTCAAATTCGGGAGTGCGGCGTCGCCGTGGAGCACCACAGTCCTGCCTCCTCACGGTGAAGGTACCCGTTTCTCGTAGCAGTTGTGTAACTTGGGCAAACAATTTGCGCGATGGAGTGTGACGGTGTGGAAAACGTTCGTGATACAGTCGACTAGCAGCTCTTCCGCTACCTCCAGCTTCGCCGTACACAAGGAGCATATCTGTGTCTTCCGCAAACGTGTACTGCACCATGTTTCCTCTGTCGGTGATGCACAGGTATTGACTCGGTCTCACGGCAAAGTGGACAGTAAGTGGCATGTGAGGATCGTTTGACGTAGTACACGTCATCGTGTCCACCGTGTTGCATACCAGGACAGGGAACTCTGAGACGTTTCTCTTGCCCTAAGCAGACGTTGACGAGGTACACATTTGAATTGAAACTGTCGTAGAACGGAAACTATACGTTTCCAGACATGGGTTGCTGTTCAAAATGTTATGTACTCACTACCCCCTACATGACCTAGAAGTTTGTAACGGGAATTTCCGACCACCCTGTACAAAACGTTGGCGATTTCGTCCACTGTGAATCGTCTGTTTTCCACCACCATAGCCCCAAGGATTTCAAAATTGTCCTCACTTGTTGACTTCGACGGTCTGCCCGACATTTCCTCGTCACATAGAGCGGTTCTTCATTGTTTGAAGTTCTCTATCAAATCGTAGCTATTGCTTCGCTATAAACCAAACTGCGCTTACATTCGACGAATAGTTACCTCAGTTTTAACACCTCCTGCGAACAAAAAGCGAATCACTGTCCTCATTTCCTCCTTGATGTAGATCGACAATGGAGCTGCCATGTTTCACGGTCTGCTACAACACAACGACTAACACGAGAGTAAGAGTGACACATTGTCACTCAGCCCTGTATACTAACAGTGTTACCAAGCCATTCGGCGAGAAACTGCTTAAGTCCCCTTATTTTTCGATGCCCCTCGTACCTTTATTTACATTCAGGGTTAACTGACAGAGTCTGCAACATTCTTCAGTCGTCTGTAGGTCATTCTGCAAATCGACACTTCCTCCTGGCGTTGCTACTTTGTTATGTGCAAGCACATTATCTGCGAACAGTCTTAAAGAGCTTCTTAAGCTTTCTGTTAGGTCATTTTTATACATTGTAGACAACTAAAGGTCCTATCCCATCGAAAATACCTCTACATCTATCTATTTTGTTTTTGTTAAGACAACGTGCTGAGTTCTATCCGCAAGGAAGTCTTCAATCCAGTCGAAATTACGGTCCGTTACACGATTGCGAGACGCTGTCATATGCGTTCCTGTAGTCGTGACACACGGCACCAACCCGAGAGTCGTTCTTTACAGCGCTATGGATCTCTTGGAGGAAGTGCAATAGCTAAGTTTCGCAAGACCTCTGAGTGTTGAAACCATGATGATTTTTATAAACGAGATTTTGATTCTCCAAAAACGTCGTAATTCTTGAGCATAAAACATGTCTCATGATTCCACAGTAGATTGACGACAGCGGTATAGGTCTGTCCTCTGGCCCTTATTGAGAACAGGAATTAGCTGCGCATTTTTCAACTCGCTAGGTGCCCTTTATTGCTCCAGCAAGCTACGGTAAACCTCTGCTGACAAGGGAGAAAGTTCTTTCTCATCATCTTTGTAGAATCCTACAGGTATCTCCTAGATATTTTAATGTAGACTCTGTTTCCAGCAGTTTGTCATCAATGATGTAGTTGTACAGTAGTGTATTTCTTGTGCTATGTAAGCGAAATATGTTACATTTATTTATGTTGAAAAACAACACACCAATTCACTGATGAGCCAAATCATTATAACCACCTGTTCAACAGCGCACCTGGTGTAAAAAGTAATCAACCTGGTGTAACGAGAAATGCGATTCATTCGACAGGCGACATTTTTCTACTCATCCGTAGTGAAAGCTCAGTTATGCTGTGCCCACTGTATTCATAACTGACGATGCAGTTGGGTCAACACAGGAACACGTAGTTTTCGTGTGATGTGGAGCTCCTTGTTCGACAATGGCCTTAGAGCGGTGAGCTACGAAATACTTGTGCCTGCAATAGCGTTGTATCTCTCGTGAGACGTGTCACAGATCACTGCCTATTTTGTGATGAGACGTGGACGTCCAATATTACATGGTCAACTCGTCTTTTCACCATCATTCAACCACTTTCCATAGGTGCTGTTTACAGTAGTACGCGAACAAGCTCCCAACTTCGCCATTTCATTCTCGTTTCCAGTCGCAGCGCCACAACAATGTACCCATTGTCAGAACCACTTACATCAGTCGATTTCCACATTTGGGGCCCGTATCTTCGCTATAATGACTGCCCATTCGTCTCTCTTCCGCTTATGTCCTTACTGCGTCACGTGCCCGG
This sequence comes from Schistocerca americana, assembly GCF_021461395.2. Lineage (NCBI taxonomy): Eukaryota > Metazoa > Arthropoda > Insecta > Orthoptera > Acrididae > Schistocerca > Schistocerca americana. Next base: position 489,698,216 of record NC_060126.1, on the reverse strand, counting down.
AAAATTACCAGGAGACATTCAAACTCATCGCGGGCGGGTGTCATAATGCTTTGGCTCAACAGTATATGGTACTTTTAATTACGTTCAGGGATAACTGTTGGTCCCTGCTCTATTCATTAATAGTCCTCAGGTCCTTTGCAAATCCCTAAAGTCGGGCTGATTTTGCTACTACTTTTGTAAGCAACAAACATCATCTACAAATAGCAGTATGGGTAGGATGTATACAAGAAGGTAGGAACACCAAAAGACTGTAGAAAGACTGTAGGGATTTTGCAAAGGACCTGAGGAGGACTGATGAATGGTAAAGGGGCTGACAGATGTTCCTGAACGCAATTAAAAGTAGCATGTTGCAAAATTCTTCTTGGTCGTTAATAAAAGCAAAATATTGCCCATACATAGGACTGATTGCCAAGATAGGAACTATCTTCACATACCTGCGATTGACACGATTATTTTTTTCACTAATATAGAACCAGTCGGTTCTACTGGGTGGCGAATGGTCGGCAGAGACGGAATTAACATCAGGTGCTCCCCGGCAAAGCATAATAGCACCACTAATGATCTCAATGTAAAAAATAAGTTTTTATCAGACAGAATCAGGATAATTATAAATTAATTTGCTGACGACACGGTTGACTACGAGAAACGGCGTCAGTCTATCGTACGAAATTGCAGAAAGCCTTGGACAAGGTCTCCACATGGTGTAGTGAATAGCTGATCTCTTCAAATATGGCTAAGTGGAAGATAACAAAGAGAAAGGCCCCACGTGTATAAGATCACTCGATTAGCGGTTGACATCTAAAGTAGGTCACAAGGAATAAGTGTTTAGAGGTAATACTATGAAGCGAAGTGAGATGGAACAAGAGCGGTAGGAGAGGAGGGTGGGTAAATGCAATCCATTAGTAGAGAAAGCCACTCACCGAATCCCAGTTCGACTAAATGCAGAGCAGTGCTCCGCACATATTCCTGTCTCCATCGTACGCTGATGAGCCAAAACATTATGACCACTTGCTTAATAGCTTGTTTTGGAACGATGTACATCACTCATTATGGGTGTCAGAGATCCAACAGTTTGTTGGTAGGTTTGTGGTGGTATGTAACATTAGATGTTTACGCAGAGGTCATGTAATTCGCGGAAGTAAGGGGCCGCTGATTTACTTTCGCAATGATGGCGCCCGATAGCGAGTCAGACAGGTTCCACAGAATTTATATCAGGAGAGTTTCGTCACCGGGACATCAACGTGAGTTCAGTATAACGTTCTGCAAACAACAGTAGCACGATTCCGCTTCCGAGTCACGTACAATTACACTGCTAAAACATGACAAGGCCGTCGGTGGTTCACAGGTGTCAGCGTGTCTTCGATTAGTACCACATGCCCCACGGAAGCGCAGGAGGATGTATCCCACAGCATAACACTCCTCCCAACATCCTGTGTCCCTGCCACACTGCACGTTTTGAGCCGCCGTTCACCTCGGTGACGGCGATTGTGGAGAGCCATATCCACCTAGTGTAGGAAAAATTTGATTCACTCAAAGACCGGACACGTTTCCTTTGATTGATGGTCGAATCCCTATGGGTTTGTGTCCACTGCAATCGTAACTGACGATGTCGCGGGTCAACATGTGAACAAATAGAGGTGATCTGCAGCGAAACTCCATGTTCGACAATGTACGATGAACGATGTGCTTCGACACACATGTGCGTGCATCTGTACTGTGTTCATACGGCAGAGATGCCATAGATCACCCTCTATCTTACTTTACAGAACTGACAGGCCTCCGAACCCCACGTTCTGCGAAGAGTCGTGGACGTTCAGCCATTGACGCTCAGGCGGGGTCAGGGATTTTCTCTGCCTCGTGATGACTGGGTGTTGTGTGATGTCCTTAGGTTAGTTAGCTTTAAGTAGTTCTAAGTTCTAGGGGACTGATGACCATAGATGTTAAGTCCCATACTGCTCAGAGCCATTTGAACCATTGACGCTCAGTAGATGCTCACGACAGTAGCACGTGAACATTCACCCTACTTCACCGTTTTGAAGGTACTCGTTCACAGGCTCTGCGTAACAACACGTGGTTTTTCAAAGCCGCTTATCCCAATGGAGTTCCCCATTTGCAGTTAGGATGATATCCCGACTCTGCTCCACTTAAAATACTTTTGTGGCTGGCTCTGAGCACTATGGGACTCAACTGCTGAGGTTATTAGTCCCCTAGAACTTAGAACTAGTTAAACCTAACTAACCTAAGGACATCACAAACATCCATGCCCGAGGCAGGATTCGAACCTGCGACCGTAGCGGTCTTGCGGTTCCAGACTGCAGCGCCTTTAACCGCACGGCCACTTCGGCCGGCAATACTTTTGTCACCGTGCCACTTACCACCAGGTTACATCCAACATCGTGGCGGCAGTGGTCATAGTGTTTTGCCTTGTCAGTGTATATGTCGCGTACAGACCATGGCATTACGTGAAGATGTAATGAGGAGCGTACTGACTACAGTCATACTTACTGTCTAGCCGCAGATATCCTCTGCCATCCCTGAGAATTATGTATATGTAGATGTAGACTTCATTTGTGTACGACCAGCCACTGCCACCAGGAACTTTTCATATCTTGGTAGAAGCGGCTGGGGCGTCACGTAGAAAGTAGTGTCACAGGGGAACTCGTGGATTCAGTTGATGACTGGCGAATGTGGGTGATAGTCATCCATTGCTCATTCCTGTGGGCATACACGTGTTTCAAAAACTGGCCAACATAACGCCCATGGTAAGTGCAGGTCACAATGACTTTCTAATTAAATGCGTATGTGTATATCATATTTTTTATCTTCATACAGGTAAAACATAATGGAGATGGTAATCATCGAAGAGGAAATGTCACGGTAATCGCCATGTACTCTCATAGACTATGCTAACATACTGGAAATCACAATACAGTGCGTAGCAGAGCGCACGTTTCGTATTACTATATAATTTTCTTCCCGTTCTACTCTTGGAAGAAGAATACCTGCTTGTACTCTTGTAGACGAGCTATCATTCTCTTAATTTTATCATCACGATCTCTGTGGAATAATGACATTAGATTCTAAAGGATATAATAGTGTCTGCTGTGTATAGGGTTTCTTTATTTGTGTACCACTTAATAATTTGCAACATTAGTGTTAGACAAATTTCACATTAGGCTATAGTTTGTGCTGATATGACGTTTCCTCGCAAATTGGAACTGACCGGAACTTGAACGTGATAGCTCTGCTTTTTGCAGGTAAGTTCCCCCTCCATTACTTCTCACCTACCTTCCGTAGTCTCAGATTCTAATCCGAGAATAGCGCACAGTTCAAATCACTGAGGAAATTTTACTCCTGTCACACTCTTTCAGGAGTCAAACAACACGTGACAAGTCTCACAATCTTTCGGATCCATACATCGGAGTGCTACTCAATCTCTTCTATAGTTGTTACCGAGTTCATGTGATGACCACGTTGTTACAATTGGCCTTGCATTATATAGTTACAGATTAAAAATTAAAATGTCTTCTATAAGATGCAAACCTTCCCCCCAAATTTTATTTGCAAGCACAGAAAGTAAGAAGTGTTGCAATGCGTAAAAGATTACTATTTCTATTTTTTTGCATTAAGAGACTCTTGCCAATCTACGCACTAGACTCATATTTTACCGAGATATAACGGCATATTACTTGTAATGAATGGAATTTCCATCTAGATAGCTATGTTTATCTCTGAAGGGATTGCAACTAAAACTACATATTTAGTTATTAAAGTGGAACATTCTTTCTCTTAGAATCGGGTTTCACTCACATTGGGCGTAACAGACAGTGGTTCAGTGTCCGTAGATTCATCTCCGTCCAGGATAACGTACGATATCCATATTTCCGCGGAAATTTCGTTATAGACGATAATCCACGTAGATATTATTATTGGAGGCCTCGAATTTACATTTGAATGTTGGCCTGAGTGGCCGAGCGGTTCTAGGAGCTACAGTCTCGAACCGCGCGAGCGCTACGATCGCAGGTTCGAATTCTGCCTCGGGCATGCATGTGTGTGATGTACTTAGGTTAGTTAGGTTTAAGTGGTTCTAGGGGACTGATGACCTCAGACGTTGAGTCCCATAGTGCTCAGAGCCTTTTTTTTTACATTTGAATAATAGAATTTCAAGAATGTAGAAAGACTAAATGAGTCTACTTTTCTCAGTACATGGGAATGAGGTTATCATATGTGAAGGGCACAGCTTGATTTGCAGTCTACCCGTATTTGTACAACCCACATTGCTCGTTTATTGCTGTTGCGTCAGAATCGATGAACTCAGAACATGCTGAAGCTCGCTGCTGTAACAAATAGTTGGAAGCTATCGAAGCAGTAGTTCTGTGGATCAGTTCTAGTTATTTTCGGCAGATGTATGTGACATGTGACGCGAACTTTCCCAATGACAGGGAATGTACCTCTTCGCAAGTGATTCGTAAGAAATTGTTGTCAAGAACGAAGCTAACTGGACGTGTCAAGGAGTCACAGCTATTTAAGCTACATTTAATGATCATTAGCATTGATTACTAGATCCCTCCTCATAACAGCACAAAGGAATGTGAATTTAAACTCAAACATGTACTATAGCTTGGTGAAGTTGATTTACAATACCTCACATTCTCTCGACAGGAAAAAATTATCGTAACAAAATTAGAGGTATATTGAAGTACTGAGATTTGGGAACGTATATCTGTGTAACATTGATCCTTGCTCTGAAAGTTTAATCCCACAGGTTATGAGAACTTTGTCGAAGAGGTGGAGCAGACTGGTGCTGACTTCCGAGTTTGGGAACTGATCTGTGTTATTCTACGCTACAGACTGGACAGTAGCAGGTTCCAGATTTTAAAGTCCCGCCACCTACAGCACCATACAAGCTCTAAAGTGTCGCTGTCAGGTGGCTGTTTTCGTCTCTTTCTACTGGTAGCGGGTCGGGTACTGACTCTTCTCACTCTTGGCGTGCAGTACAGCGAAACTGTCCGACAGAATGGTCCTTCTCTGGCGGTTGTGATAATGAATTTTCCTCCCTGAATTGCTAAGACCTGAAGTCACGAATGTAGAAACTACTGACCTTTAACTAAATGCAAATTTTTGAAAGTTAATGTAAATGTCACAGATTCAGGAAAACCCAGCAGTTGCTTTAAATCATTTTGCCTCATATGACTCAAAAGGCCATTCAAGGAACTCAAAAACAACACAGAAAATTTAAGAAATTTCTAGTTTACATTCTATAATGCACACATTTTCAGTCTGAAACACTTTTTACTTACAATAATCGTTTTACAACATTCATTTCTGTAGAACCAGAAGATGGTTTCATTGAATAAACACTGAATATTATTTCTTCCTTATATATTTACTAGCAACTGGGTATCATGTACGGTCTCCAACAACAATGTCTATAACGAATCGTTTCCCACTTTCGTCCTTTGTGAGAATGTTAGTGTAGTCCTGAATGAGTTCGGCACCGATTACTGAAATGTTATTCATAAGAAGCATCTTCTTAAGTTTTTTAATTTCTTTAACGGGACTCTTCTTTTCTCGTTGGAGGGCCTTTGTAGAGAAAATCGGTCTTGATCGAAAATTTTATTAAGAAATTTTTGTGACATGGGTTAAAAAAGTTGATAGTCAATATTTGTAAGAGAAGAAAGATAACTTTTGTGTATATTGCTCCTTGCCACTTGACTTTTTTTTCTTAATCTTAGTCATTTTTTTATATTTCCAAGATACCTGTGGCTATAATTGCACTGAGTTTCTTTGGAGCATTGCCATCCAACAAAGCTAGGGCGACAGTTTCTGCACCTAAGTACCAGAAGCGGTTTTAGCGTTTTCTTGCATCTACCTTACTGATTACTGGATCAATATCGCTATAATTTATCAGTTACTCCCAGATACGAAATTATGGTAATATGTCTTAATTGCTTCTACTGACTGAAACGATGCACTGACGTCCACGTGTCCAAGAAAAATAAATATCTTTGTTAATGAGTTATTATACATGACAGATAAGAGAAACTGATGTTGACACACATGTAACGAATGTATATATGGCCTGAGCCATCCACCTAGAATAACGTACAGCTCTGGAATGCGAAATGGTATCCCATTATTAAAAATACCGTCAAGGGAGATTATCCAGCTGTTGTTTTCCGATTGAACTTGGTTTTCTAGAAAACCGAGACAAATGCACCGTAAGTCATCAGATCCTTCATTGGTACAGGTTATGCAAATTTTCTTGTCGACTTTCGACCAAATTACTCTACAGTTCTTGAAACGATCGTGTATGGGCCGGAAACTGTCTTCATCAGTAAGATGAGAAAAGTCCTCAAGACCAATTCAGAAATGTGATGATGACGAGAGAGGTGTAACAAGTCTTACGTGAACAATTGCTAAATACTGGTAGTGCTACAATTTACTCATCCAGTATCACTTGCTGTTGTATCACAGCAAAGTGCCTGAATTTAGTCAGCTGTACCCCACCTTTCTGATGCCTGGTGAACAGCGTTGATTCCATCTCCTCCGGAAGCTGTTAGGATTTCAGGGAAGCCCAACAATTGATCCATGGCCGGTGGGAGTGGCCGAGCGGTTCTAAGCGCTACTGTTTGGACCCGCGCGACCGCTACGGTCGCAGGTTCGAATCCTACTTGGGGCATGGATGTGTGTGATGTTCTTAGGTTAGTTAGGTTTAACTAGTTCTAAGTTCTAGGGGACTGATGACCTTAGAAGTTCAGTCCCGTAGTGCTCAGAGCCAATACTGCCAATCGATTTTGTTTTAACACCTTTGGGCACGGGGAACAACTTTCCGTGGCAGTGCAGCACAAAATTTAAAATCAGACGATCGGATGTAACTATCACCACGAATTTCACTGACGGTACCGCAGTTATCTCTTTTTTTGTTTTGTTTTAAGCGTTTAGGGCTAGGCTGCAGTATTCTCCAAAGCAGTAAAAAGAAGATGCACTTTCACTCCCACCTAGCTATTACAGCCATGTTTATTAACACTACTAATGTTTCACTAGTAATAAAATAATGGCACGTATTATATGTTAAGATGTGGACAAAAGTATTAAAGCTGGAGTTTTACAAATAAGTATCTTTAATAGTAAAACTTTACTTAATAATAATGATAATGAGAAACTGCGTAGCAAAATTCACACAGTAAAAATTCAAAATCTCGCGGTCGATGAGGGTCGTTTTGTAGTTGTTCGGTTGAGCTGAAATTTTGGACATAGCGTGTTTTTCATTGATTATAACAAGTAGAAGCGTAGAAGATAAACAGTTCGAAAACTGAACAAACGGTTTCACCCTAAGTAGATGGGACAGCATGTCATGGCGCCGCCATGTACAGCAGAATTGTGGAGTACGTTGTTCAGTGTTGTACTAACAAGGGAAACTCCCCATCGCACGCCCATCAAATTTAGTGGTAAGGTGGTCCAGTGAACAGCCCAAGAAAATTTGAACACAGATCAAGCATGGAAACAGGAAGAAGGGGTACTGGACTGTGAAAAGAAATGCAAGATAGAGAACGTGAACAGTCAAACGAGAAGAAGTGCAAATGTAGAGCAGCCTGTAACAGCGATGGAGTCGTGGTTAAGTGGTTACGGTGCAGGGGACCCAAGTGTGCGAGTAGTGATAAAACCTTTCTCGTGCCAATTTTTTTTTCGCTTTATTCAAATTTGTGTCTGCGTCGTGGTGTAAGATCCGTTTACAGAAGCCAGGTGTAAGGTGGAGACCTACAATGACGGTTGATTGTGCACAACTACCCCATTAGCTGCCGAAAGGAAGTGGCTTTCGAATGGAAACCGTAAACATTTCATGACAAGTTCACAACTCAACCGTATCCTCCAACGGAAAACATTTCTGGTGTTTTATAAACGGCATTAGTGACAGCACGTATGCCATATGATAGGAATCTCTTATGGACGCACCTAATTTGAACGACTGGTATGTGAGTGAGATTTTCTCACTTCTTGCCCGATACGGGTGTTCTTATGAATGTGCATGTGATAACTCCCAAGGAAATGATGAAAACGTGATAGCTTATCACATAAGCTGCAACTAATGAACGTAACTCTTTCACAACCAGTCAGCTTCTCCGTGCTCTGTCAAAATATATATTATAACGTTTTTGAAACTGTGTTCCGTTTTGGAAGTCTTGACTCATGAATTCCTTTGTTGTAACGTAGGTTACATCCATTTATATGTTGTTTTCATTTCTGTGAGACGACAATGAGGTATCTCGCCTGTTCTCACTAGTCATGACATTTACATGCGACAGTAACGTATGCCTACCACATGACTCCTTTTCTATAACAAATGTACAGTATGACAACGGCCAAACTACAGAAAGAGAACAAACATTTCAATGACCGGACGGACAGTTCATAACCTTGTGAAAGAAAAAAGTTCACATCCATTAACGGCACGTGGAAGTTTTGAAACACGGCTGGTCCACTGGGTAGTCCAACACGGTGACCACTTACCCAACACACAGCTCATTTTTCAGGCTGTCCTTGGACCGTTCACTGTTTCTGTTTTGCTGTTTTTCACAGTTCAGTACACCTTCTTCCTGTTTTAACGCTTGATCTGTGTTCAGTTCATGACGTGCTGTTCACTGGGCCATGTTACCACTAAACTTGAAGGGGGTTGAGATGGGGAGTTTCGCTTGTAAGAAGCAGAATGAGTAGTTCTCCGTTGGTAAGGTTGCCCACTTCGGCTAGAGTTGTTGTATGCAATGAGTTGTCGTTAGTGTTTGCTTTCTCTTGTACGTACTGCCAAGCTGACTTCTGCGTGGCTTCGCAGTCGGTTTAGTAGAGCATGTGCGTCTAGTTAATTTGGTATCACGTTTTCAGACAGTAATTTTCGATGGCTTGCCAGTGTTTTCGCGTTGACGTGTGATTTGTGATTGGTGGTTCTTGGTTTTCTTTGTATGTTCACCGCTTGAAGTACTATTTATGATATTTGCCTTCTGTTTGGGCCACCGGTCGGACGCCTTATGTGTTTCTAGTTGGTACCATGCCTAGGGAAACAGGATTCGGCTCGTATGCGAGTGCTTTCACAGTGAAGTGTGGTTACTAACTTGGAACGTTAACTTTATATTCGTTTTATGTGTGAAACGTGTGGGAAGTCGTGGACAAATAATTACTTGGTCAGATGCTAAGTAGCACGAACTGTCAACTGATATCTTTCAGCGGTGAAATTCAATGAATTCTTGTATTGATTTCTTGTATCTCTGATTGCAACATCCATTATGTGTTTAGTGATGAATGAAATATACATGGAGTTAGGTACTAAATACTGCACTACTGAATGTGGAAGTGTTTCTGAACTCTAGTTTCTCAGCTATCACATCGCATACCTCTGTGGTCTTCCGGTCACCAAGGACTTTGTAAAATCACCAGCATTCGTTGAATAAATATCAATGCACAGAGTGCCCTCTCACTTAATAAGATCTTTAAGTTTTTTAAATACGGTTGGAGCACGTCTAATGTTATGAAGTCAATTGTCTTATTATACTGGTGTGTCACGTGTACTCTGTGTGTTCTGCAGATTCATGTTTTATCTACTGTACGTCATTAATGAGTAACCCATACTACTATATAACACAAGTTGTTGTTTATCATTGTTTCCAAAAATCTCCAAAAGTACTTGACTGATTCATTTCAGATTTGTGCACCGTACTCTAATGAACGTTAAGACGGGCAAAGTATGTGAAAAAGTTATCAAAAAATCAGGAAAAGTTCTTGACCAATTTTGATCGAAGATACATAGACTACATATTTCATTTACGTATAAGAAGACGTCGAAATGTTCTCGACCCATTTAGTTGAATTTTAAATTTAATAAACATCAAGTCGGATCCCTTGCACAGTTATAATTGAATGACAAAGACTACTATTTAATTATTAGCTTTTATTTCATCAGTCCTTGCGCTTTCCTTTAATGTTCTTGTGTGTTTGTTAAATAAATTGTTTCGATATTGTGGACGTAAGTTGAATAAAATTTTGTAAGTGTACTATTTTCTATATGCAATAAGTCGCCTTCGGCGCAGTGTTGCCAAACGTTGATGGTCTATAAACTGCGTTGCATTCTGATTCCTGGTTTCTGAATTTTCATCAGGAATTTAAAAATGAGTAGCTAATGATATTTTGACTAAAAAGAGAAATATTTGTAACTGCAGCTCCTGTTATAATATTGAATTCTTTCAGTGATTTAAAGAAAAACAGGTTATATGTTGATCTTTAGATTATTAACTTCTTGTACGTGTGTGCTTAAAATTTTGCGATAAAATTTCCCAGCAAACAAATTTATAACTTTCAGTTTACATTCAATTGATCACCCCCCCCCCCCCCACCACCACCTCTGCAACTCCGCCGTCAGTAGTATATGACGATAAGCTATTGTTTTAAATACATTACCAAGGAGAGTCAGCTTAAAACCGCACTATCGTTCGATTCACACATAATGCAAGACATTGATACCTGAGCAATTGTTTTATTACCATATAAAACCTAAAATGAAACATAGTACTGTATTCCAAAGTATTTCTCAAGGTGCTGAAATATTCAGTGTATTGGAAGGTATGTACATCGAGATGATTACAAGTAAACGTTGACGCTCATGTGAATTTGGTAATTTCTGTGGGAGGGATAAACTTGGCCCTCCAGTCTCTCAGCTTACGATCTTTGAATGTCTGTACAAAGACGCACTGCCTTACATTCTCCTTGTATTTTTCTTCCTGTTTCTGTTCCCTCCTACTTGTTACTCTCCTTCCCGATCCATTTCCCACCCTCCCACTAACCACTTCTCCCTTCTGTTTCTTCATGTTTTTCGTTCCATATCGATGTAGCCCTGTGAATCTACCTCACACTACTTTTTTCTCTCACTCTAGCCAGCGCTGCCATTTGCCGCTCCACTGTCAATTTTTGTTTCTTACCTCCCACTCTCTCGCTTTGCGTTATCCATTCTTTTCTTGTTCTTCAACTCTCATTCTCTGCTTTTTGCACCTCTTACCTTTCTTCTCTCTGTCTCTCTCCCTGTTTATGTACCTACATGTGGCTGTGAGTACAATATACAAGTATACAAGCGCATTGATTGTGTTTGCCGTTTTTCCCAGTCTGGTCGTGCAAAGCAAGACTGGTGATGGTTTTTCATGGATGTGTTGTTGGAGCATTGAGCGTTACTTCTCTATTAAGATCAGATTACGTGGTTCTGCAAAAAGTCGATAAAAATAATGGATGTCATCTTAAACACGAATTCAATGAAAACTCTTTCACTGTAAAGGCACAGACACAATTTTATTGGCCGGCCGGTGTGGCCGTGCGGTTAAAGGCGCTTCAGTCTGGAACCGCGTGACCGCTATGGTCGCAGGTTCGAATCCTGCCTCGACCATGGATGTGTGTGATGTCCTTAGGTTAGTTAGGTTTAAGTAGTTCTAAGTTCTAGGGGACTTATGACCACAGATGTTGAGTCCCATAGTGCTCAGAGCCATTTTTGAACACAATTTTATTCACACAAAGTACATACATGCCTGCAGATAGGTAAATCCAGAATATATTATAAAAGGATATGTGAACTTACTACTGTAAGCAGAGGGAACAACAGCACAGGGGTCGACGTCATGGCATTAGATATAGCTGAGTTTATTGACAGACGGGAGTTCGCTGCTTGTTACAGGGCAGAGGGTGGTAGGTTCCGATGGGTACGTGAACAGGGGGGTAGGCAGTGTTGTTTACATTGACGTTGGGGTTGAAGCTGCCAACGCCGAAGTTCACCCTACCCACTCCAGAGTCGCTGGATGCACCTGGTGAAGGATAATGCTTGTTATTTACATTGACGTTGGGGTTGAAGCTCTCACGGCCGAAGTTCACATCCCCCACTCCGATATCGCGTCTCTCGTTAGGCTGGTCTTGGTGGCGATGCTGCCCGGTGCTGGGATTGGTGGGCACTGCAGTAGCAAAGGCGGCGGCTGCCGCGCCCAGGATCACCACGGCGAGCACCTGCGGAACAACAAGTACAGACTAAAAGCCGACTCGCACCAGATATCAGCGAAGAAGGGACGGAACGCTTGGTGGGGTCACGATCAGAATTTGGTCTGGCCGTACTAGACGCAACTTGAGCTCAAAGTCACTTCACCTTACCACAATTATTGGAGAGGTCAAAGTAACGTTATGGGACAGTAAAAGTCGTACTATGATTCAGAATTAAGGAATTACCAGTAATAAAGTTTATTACTGCAAATGAAAACGTCATAAAGTATGATCAGCAAAGAATTTGCATGGTAAATTGATGAAAATTGGAACAACAGGGCAAGTTTCTTCTGAACATTTCGAAACGGTGACATTTACTTGCCAGCGAATATATATATATATATATATGTATATATATATATATATATATATATATATATATATATATATATATAGTGCTATTCGTTGTATTTATTTACTTATTTCTAAATAACAAATAACATCAAATACAAATGTAATTTTCTCCTTCAAGAGAGACAAAATTTTCCACAGTTGAAAAAGTTATTTCATGGAAATTGGTTCACTCATTTACGTCCTTATTTGTAGACAATGCATATTCTGTCCACGCGTAGCAAAACATAAATTAGTTTTCTCTCTCAGCTATGTGGCGTCCCTTGTGCAAGAACACTCAATAGAAAAAAATATCGAAGCTTTCATGGGGCTTCTGTGCGTATCACAAAAAGCAAAGCAAGAGAATCGAATACAGTCTAAGAAGGAGCAAAAACAAAAAGTTCACAGCTGTTGAGTTGAGAGAGTGCAGATAAAGTAAGGTAATCTATAATTTTAAAAGACGATGACGGCAATGCCAAAGCTCTCTTCCCGAGACGTCTTGACTCTAAGGTCCCGTCGGTCTGGTACGGTTCTATTGACTGCCTCAGTGAATCCTTTCATTTGAAATGCATAGTGGAAATTACTGGCCTATCGTTCCCTACCAGAGCATTCCATCAAGTGTGAATCTACGTTTACATAGCCTTCCTTCATGTAGGAATACCACTCAGTGAAAATTCTAGCTGCGTCTGGTTTTTTCTCATGAACAATATCTCGAAGCTACAATGCATTTAAAGAAATGCATAATGCAACCATCAATGGCTTTTCTAATGAGTGTATATTCTCCAGCAACCCATTTAAGTGAAGAAATAATCTTTAACTCAAGGATTAACACCCTATAAAATAAAAGACACTTATTTAAACGTTTTCATTTGCACCATAAGTTGCCAGTGTTTATATGTAAAACTTTGAACTGAAAACAGTTACTTTAGCGACCCCAAGAAACATATTCCTTTAACTTGATGTAGTGCTGACCTGTGACCTGAATTCAGCCTCATGACCGAATCTAAATCTCTGAGAATAAAAGCTTATCACAGTAGCTTTTGGACGTTCTGGGACACCGTACTAATGTTCACTTTCTTCTAACCACGTTTTGCGTTTCAGAAATATACTCCGAGGGCCAAAGAAACTGGTAAATCTATCTAATATCGCGTAGAACCCCCGCGAGCACACAGAAGGGCTACAATACGACGTGGCATGGACTCGACTAACGCCTGAAGTAACGCTGGAGGGAACCGACACCATAAATTCTGCAGGGGTGTCTGTAAATCCATAAGACAACGAGGGGTTGCAGATCTCTTCTGAACAGCACGTTGCAAGGCAACAAAAATATGTTCGTGTCTGGGGAGTCTGGTTGACAACCGAGGTGTTCCAACTCAGAGGAGTGTCCCTCGAGCCAATCTGTAGTAATTCTGGACATGTGAGGTGTCGCATTGGCCTGCTGGAATTGGCCAAGCCCGTAGGAACGCACGGTGGACATGAATGGTTGCAGGTTGCAGGTGGTCAGGCAGGATGCTTAACTACGTGTCACACGTCAGAGTTGTAACTAGACGTGTCAGGGATCCCATATCACTCCAACTGCACAAGCCCCACACCATTATAGACATTCCACCAGCTTTAACAGGTCCCTGCTGACATGCAGGGTCCACGGATTCATGAGGTTGTCTCCACAGAAGTATACATTCACCCGCACGATACAATCTGAAACGAGACTCGTCCAACGAGGCAATATGTTTCCAGTCATCAACAGTCGAACGGAGGCGTTGATTGGCCTGGGCGATGCGTGCAGCTCTCCGTCGTGCGGTCGTCAAAGGTACACGAGTGGGCTTTCGGCTCCGAATGCCCAAATCGGAGATGCTCCGTTGAATGGTTCGCACACTGACACTTATTGATGGCCCAGCATTGAATCTGCAGCAATTTGCGGAAGGGTTGCCCTTCAGTCACGTTGAGCGAAGTCCCATAGTGCTCAGAGCCACTTGAACCATTTGACTATAACTGTGAGCCGCACAGTAATTCTTACCACTTGTGACCTGTGTTGCGAGAATGTACCCCAAGGAGTCTATTGTTGCTTAGGTTGCGTTATTTAACTTTTTCTGTTTTCGTTTGTATTTGCTTTTATACTCATTGTCAGAATTTTTCGTAAATAATACACTCCTGGAAATGGAAAAAAGAACACATTGACACCGGTGTGTCAGACCCACCATACTTGCTCCGGACACTGCGAGAGGGCTGTACAAGCAATGATCACACGCACGGCACAGCGGACACACCACGAACCGCGGTGTTGGCCGTCGAATGGCGCTAGCTGCGCAGCATTTGTGCACCGCCGCCGTCAGTGTCAGCCAGTTTGCCGTGGCATACGGAGCTCCATCGCAGTCTTTAACACTGGTAGCATGCCGCGACAGCAAGGACGTGAACCGTATGTGCAGTTGACGGACTTTGAGCGAGGGCGTATAGTGGGCATGCGGGAGGCCGGGTGGACGTACCGCCGAATTGCTCAACACGTGGGGCGTGAGGTCTCTACAGTACATCGATGTTGTCGCCAGTGGTCGGCGGAAGGTGCACGTGCCCGTCGACCTGGGACCGGACCGCAGCGACGCACGGATGCACGCCAAGACCGTAGGATCCTACCCAGTGCCGTAGGGGACCGCACCGCCACTTCCCAGCAAATTAGGGACACTGTTGCTCCTGGGGTATCGGCGAGGACCATTCGCAACCGTCTCCATGAAGCTGGGCTACGGTCCCGCACACCGTTAGGCCGTCGTCCGCTCACGCCCCAACATCGTGCAGCCCGCCTCCAGTGGTGCCGCGACAGGCGTGAATGGAGGGACGAATGGAAACGTGTCGTCTTCAGCGATGAGAGTCGCTTCTGGCTTGGTGCCAATGATGGTCGTATGCGTGTTTGGCGCCGTGCAGGTGAGCGCCACAATCAGGACTGCATACGACCGAGGCACACAGGGCCAACACCCGGCATCATGGTGTGGGGAGCGATCTCCTACACTGGCCGTACACCACTGGTGATCGTCGAGGGGACACTGAATAGTGCACGGTACATCCAAACCGTCATCGAACCCATCGTTCTACCATTCCTAGACCGGCAAGGGAACTTGCTGTTCCAACAGGACAATGCACGTCCGCATGTATCCCGTGCCACCCAACGTGCTCTAGAAGGTGTAAGTCAACTACCCTGGCCAGCAAGATCTCCGGATCTGTCCCCCATTGAGCATGTTTGGGACTGGATGAAGCGTCGTCTCACGCTGTCTGCACGTCCAGCACGAACGCTGGTCCAACTGAGGCGCCAGGTGGAAATGGCATGGCAAGCCGTTCCACAGGACTACATCCAGCATCTCTACGATCGTCTCCATGGTAGAATAGCAGCCTGCATTGCTGCGAAAGGTGGATATACACTGTACTAGTGCCGACATTGTGCATGCTCTGTTGCCTGTGTCTATGTGCCTGTGGTTCTGTGAGTGTGATCATGTGATGTATCTGACCCCAGGAATGTGTCAATAAAGTTTCCCCTTCTTGGGACAATGAATTCACGGTGTTCTTATTTCAATTTCCAGGAGTGTATGAATAAATCTTTGCATACTTCCCCGTCCATCCTAAATTCGTACACCCTAAGGAAAAAGGGAAGGATCAACTCGAAGCTATTATCCAAACCCGGCGGTTATTGTAAGATTTGATGTACACTTACAGACAAACAAATGATTACAATTTCAGAAAATAATGATGATTGCTTCAAGAGAAAAAGCTACACAAGTTGAGCAGTCGACTACGTTTTGGTCGACCTCTGGCTTGGCACTTATTGATACAGTTGTTGGATGTCCTCCTAAAGGATATCGTGCCTTAATTCTGCCCAGTTATCGGGTTAGGTCGTCAAAAACCTGAAGCCAGTTGGAGGGTCTACCCGTAATACTTGCAACTTTCTCAACTGGAGATAAAATTTGTGGCCTTCCCGGCGAAGGTCGGGTTTGGCAAGCAAGAAAAGAAGCATTAGAAACTCTCGATGAGTGCGGGTGGGCATTATCTTGCTGAAAAGTAAGCTCAGGTTCGGTGCCCTCGAGGGCTAACAAAGAGAGGAGCAGGATATCGGGGACGTAACGCTGTGCTCTAAGTGTGCTGCGGATGACACCCAAAGGGGTCCTGCTACCAAAAGGAATGCTACGCCACACCATTAGCTCTGGTTTTAGGGCCGTGCGGCTGGCGACGATCTAGTTGGTACCTCAATGCTGTCGGGGCCGTCTCCAGACACATCTTCGACCTTGAATCTCATTGACTGGAGCAGAACTGTCTTCAGTGGTTCGTCCCCATGGCAGTTGTTCTTCACTGGAATTCAGGAATATTTACTTAGTATTTTTTGGTGAAGGAGTTTCGGAAAATCGTGTTTAATAACTCTACTTTATTGGCACTGGCGTCAGTGACTTCAAGGTTGCTATGGCGCAGTGATGATATTGATTGCGTCTTGCCACAGGGGTGCTTTATGTATGACCAGAATCTCTTTGGGTTTTCTGCCGGATTTCGAGACAGAGTTTCGTTGTGGGAAATATTTAAAGCATCTCACATTGAAGTTGTTGTTGTTGTGGTTTTCAGTCCTGAGTCTGGTTTGATGCAGCTCTCCATGCTAATCTATCCTGGCAAGCTCTTTCATCTCCCAGTACCTACTGCAACCTCCATCCTTCTGAATCTGCTTAGAGTATTCATCTCTTGGTCTCCCTCTACGATTTTTACCCTCCACGCTGCCCTCCAATTCTAAACTTTTGATCTCTTGATGCCTCAGAACATGTCCTACCAACCGATCCCTTCTTCTAGTCAAGTTGTGTCACTAACATCTCTTCTCTCCAATCCTATTCAATACCTCCTCATTAGTTACGTGATCTACTCACCTAATCTTCAACATTCTTCTGTAGCACCACATTTCGAAAGCTTCTATTCTCTTCTTGTCCAAACTATTTATTGTCCATGTTTCACTTCCATACATGGCTACACTCCGTACAAATACTTTCAGAAACGACTTCCTGACGCTAAAATCTATACTCGATGTTAACAAATTTCTCTTCTTCAGAAACGCTTTCCTTGCCAGTGCCAGTCTACATTTTATATCCTCTCTACTTCGACCATCATCAGTTATTTTGCTCCCCAAATAGCAAAATTCCTTTACTACTTTAAGTGTCTCATTTCCTAATCTAACTCCCTCAGCATCACCCGACTTAATTCGACTACATTCCATTCTCCTCGTTTTACTTTTGTTGATGTTTATCTTATATCCTCCTTTCAAGACACTGTCCATTCCGTTCAACTGCTCTTCCAATTCCTTTGCTGTCTCTGACAGAATTACAAAGTCATCGGCGAACCTCAAAGTTTTTATTTCTTCTCCCTGGATTTTAATACCTACTCCAAATTTTTCTTTTGTTTCCTTTACTGCTTGCTCAATATACAGATTGAATAACATCAGGGAGAGGCTACAACCCTGTCTCACTCCTTTCCCAACCACTGCTTCCCTTTCATGCCCCTCGACTCTTATAACTGCAATCTGGTTTCTGGACAAATTGTAAATAGCCTTTTGCTCCCTGTATTTTAGCCCTGCCACCTTTAGAATTTGAAAGAGAGTATTCCAGTCAACATTGTCAAAAGCTTTCTCTAAGTCTACAAATGCTAGAAACGTAGGTTTGCCTTTCCTTAATCTTTCTTCTAAGATACGTCGTAAGGTCAGTATTGCCTCACGTGTTCCAACATTTCAAGGGAATCCATACTGATCTTCCCCGAGGTCGGCTTCTACCAGTTTTTCCATTCGCCTGTAAATAATTCGCGTTAGTATTTTCCAGCTGTGGCTTATTAAACTGATAGCTCGATAATTCTCACATCTGTCAACACCTGCTTTCTTTTGGATTGGAATTATTATATTCTTCTTGAAGTCTGAGGGTATTTCGCCTGTCTCGTACATCTTACTCACCAGATGGTAGAGTTTTGTCAGGACTGGCTCTCCCAAGGCAGTCAGTAGTTCTAATGGAATGTTGCCTACTCCCGGGGCCTTGTTTCGACTCAGGTCTTTCAGTGCTCTGTCAAACTCTTCACGCAGTATCGTATCTCCCATTTCACCTTCATCTACATCATCTTCCATTTCCATAATATTGTCCTCAAGTACATCGCCCTTGTATAGACCCTCTTTATACTCCTTCCACTTTTCTGCTTTCCCTTCTTTGCTTAGAACTGGGTTTCCATCTGAGCTCTTGATTAATTCATACTAGTGGCTCTCTTTTCTCCAAGTGTCTCTTTAATTTTCATGTTGGCTGTATCTATCTTACTCCTAGTGATATGCGCCTCTACATCCTTGCCTTTGTCCCCTAGCCATCCCTGTTTAGCCAATTTGCACTTCCTGTCGATTTCATTTTTGAGTCGTTTGTATTCCTTTTTGCCTGCTTCATTTACTACATTTTTGTATTTTCTCCTTTCATCAATTAAATTCAGTATCTCTTCTGTTACCCAAGGAATTCTACTAGCCCTCGTCTTTTTACCTACTTGATCCTTTGCTGCCTTCACTATTTCATTCCTCAAAGCTACGCATTCTTCTTCTACTGTCTTTCTTTCCCCCATTCCTGTCAATTGTTCGCTTATGCTGTCCCTGAAACTCTGTGCAACCTCTGGTTTAGTCAGTTTATCCAGGTCCCATCTCTTTAAATTCCCACCTTTTTAAATTTTTCAGTTTTAATCTACAGATCATAACCAATAAATTGTGGTCAAAGTCCACATCTGCCCCTGGAAATGTCCTACAGTTTAAAACCTGGTTCCGAAATCTCTGTCTTACCATTATATAATCTATCTGATACCTTTTAGTATCTCCAGGATTCTTCCATGTATACAAACTTCTTTTATGATTCTTGAACCAAGTGTTAACTATGATTAAATTATGCTCTGTGCATAATTCTACCAGACGGCTTCCTCTTTCATTTCTTAGCCCCAATCCATATTCACCTACTATGTTTCCTTCTCTCCCTTTTCCTACTGTCGAATTCCAGTCACCCACGACTATTAAATTTTCGTCTCCCTTCACCACCTGAATAATTTATTTTATCTCATCATACATTTCTTAAATTTCTTCGTCACCTGCAGAGCTAGTTGGCATATAAACTTGTACTACTGTAGTAGGCATGGGCTTCGTGTCTATCTTGGCCACTATCATACGTTCACTATGCTGTTTGTAGTAGCTTACCCACACTCCTATATTTTTATTCATTATTAAACCTACTCCTGCATTACCCCTATTTGATTTTGTGTTTATAACCCTGTAGTCACCTGACCAGAAGTCTTGTTCCTCCTGCCACCGAACTTCACTAATTCCCACTATATCTAACTTTAACCTATCCATATCCATTTTTAAATTTTCTAACATACCTGCCCGATTAAGGGATCAGACATTCCACGCTCCGATCCGCAGAATGCCAGTTTTCTTTCTCCTGAGAACGACGTCCTCTTGAGTAGTCCCCGCCCGGAGATCCGAATACTGTAAAGCTTCATGCCCTCGGGAAAAATTACGGCTGTAGTTTCCCCTTGCTTTCAGCCGTTCGCAGTACCAGAACAGCAAAGCCGTTTTGGTTAGTGTTACAAGAGCAGATCAGTCAATCATCCAGACTGTTGCCCCTGCAACTACTGAAAAGGCTGCTGCCCTTCTTCAGGAACCACCCGTTTGTCTGGCCTCTCAACAGATACCCCTCCGTTGTGGTTGCACCTACGATACGGCTATCTGTACCGTTGAGGCACGCAAGCCTCCCCACCAACGACAAGGTCCATGGTTCTAGGGGGAAGGCACATTGAAGTACGCACTATATTTCGAACTTCTGCAAAACTTTTCCAATATTAGGGATTTTGCGTTCTTTAAAATGTGGCATGCTTTTTTCGCTGCTTCTGCAACAGCGATCTGACCCGGTTTGTTTACAGTGAAGAATCAGTACCATCAGTTATTAATTTATGTGGTATATATCTCTCAATTACTGTCGATACTATTTCTTTGAAGTTATTCCACAACTTTTCTACGCTTACATGGTCAGACTGTCTCTTAATAAGGCGTTAAGAGCATTATTATCATCTTTTTAAAATAGATATACTTTTCGTTTCTTTTTGATGGTTGTAGGAGTTACGGTGTTCAGCCTAGCAGCTACTGGCATTGGTCGCTAATCCCTGTATTCGTCACGATATCCACTATTTGTGTAGGATTATTTCTTGCTAAGAGGTCAAATATGCTTTCGCAATCATTTACGCTTCGAGTGGGCTCATGAACTAATTGTTCAAAATAATTTTATGAGAAAGCATTCAGTACAATTTTGGATGAGGTTTTATGCCTGCCGCCGGCTTTAAATGTTTAATTTTTCCAGCATATCGAGGGTAGATTAAAGTCACCTCCAACTATAATTGTAAGAGTGGGGTATCTATTTGAAATGAGACTCAAGTTTTCTCTGAACTGTTCAGCAACTATAGCTTCTGAGTCGGGGGTCGGTAAAACAACCCAGTTAATAGTTTAGTCCGATTGTCATGTATAACCTCCACCCATACTATGTCACTACAAGGAAAACATTTTCTGACAGCAATAAATACTCCACTACAAATTGCATTTAATCTATCCTTTCTGTACACTGTTAGATTGTTACAAAAAAATTTCTGCTGAGTTTATTTCCGGCTTTAGCGAGGCTTTCTGTACCTATAACTATTCGAGCTTCAGTGCTTTCTATTAGGGGAGTGGAGCTCTGGTTCTTTCCCAACACAGCTACGACAATCTACAGTTACAATACCGATCGTTTCTACAACTAACGTACTGTCTTTTACCTGCCCACTTTGAGATGGACGCCCTTTCTATGGTTCCCTGAGGCCCTCTAACCTAAACAACCACCCAGTCCCTTCCATAAAGTCCCCGCTACCCATGTAGCCGCTTCCTGTGTGTAGTGGACTCCTGACCTATTAAGCGGAACCTGGAAACCCACCACCCGACGGCGCAAGTCTAGGAATCTGCTGCCTACACGGTCACATAACCGCCTGAGCCTCTGATTCAGACCCTCCACTCAGCTCTGCACCGAAGGACCACAGTCGGTTCTATCGACGATGCTGCAGATCGGTGAGATCCGCCTTAATCTCGCAAGCAAGACTGGCAGTCCTTACCATTTCCGCTAGCCGCCCAGAACCACAGAGAATCTCCTCCGATCCAAAGCGACATACTTCATTGGTAACGAGCCACCACCTGCAGTTGGCTGCTCCCTGTACTCTTCATGGCATGCGGAATCAGCCTTTCCGCATCCGGAATGACTCCCCCCGGTATGCACATGAAGTACACACTAGTTTCCTTCCCCTATTAGGCAGCTATGTTCCTAGGAATCCCCATTACGCGCCTTATGTTGGAGCTCCCAACTACCGGCAAACCCACACTTTGTGAATGCCCAGATAAATGATGTGTATATAAATTTAAAAAAAAGGTGAAATGCGATCAGAAGGACTAAATACGTAGAAAAAAGCAGAGGGAATCTTTCAGCTGAAGGTTAGTAACATCAAACCGTCGCATACTTACGGCTTTCATATTGGCTTGCTGAAATTGTGTGTCGGCTAGGAACGTGTTGGATCACGGTGTGTGCCTTCTTCTGGAGACGTCTGCTCTTTTATACTCATTCGGCCGCTTTTACTGGCCTCAGAATGCTGATTCAGTGCCACAATTCAAAGGCCAGAGGGGAAGTGTGCATTTGTTGCCATTGTGTGCTTCACTTTCCGCCTTCCCCGCTTCCCGGTACGGAGTCAGTTCCCGCGTTTCCGCATGCCTGTACGCGTTGCTTAGGCCGAAATCTGAGCAGTATAAGTGACGGACGCCATACACTCTACTGCCGCATCGCAGAAAGAAGAACTATATAATGTGTGTGTCAATAGGGATGTGACGCAGCACAGTAATAATGTTCACATCTGTACGATGTATGTATGGGTGATAATTTTGTGGTGTGGTGTGAGATAGTATGCCATAGATTTTCAAGCTCACATGCGGTTCCTCTTCGTCCAAATGTCTTGGCCCAAACTCGTCTAGGGGTTGAACCGGACGTGTCGCATTACACGCCCTAAATTAGAGACTTGTGACCCTTTGGTTAAGCCGGCCGCAGTGGCCGAGCGGTTCTAGGCGATACAGTATGGAATTGCGCGACCGCTACGGTCGCAGGTTCGAATCCTGCCTCGGGCATGGATGTGCGTGATGTCCTTAGGTTACTTAGGTTTAAGTAGTTCTGATTTCTAGGGGACTGATGACCGTAGCAGTTAAATCCCATAGCGCTCAGTGCCATTTGAACCAACCCTTTGGTTAAATTGTCTGGCTGATGGAAAGTTTGTGAAATACAAATTTAATAACAGTAATAATAATATTGGTAACTAATATTGACAACTAAATTAACGACCCATAAAATATGATGGACACACAGTTACGATTTGGTTAGAATAACGTTCATTCAGAAAGCAAAGTAATAGCGAAAGTGGTCGTATCTAGAGTTACAATTACACTCGAGTGCATAACCATTTGACACAGTTCCGTCAGTTACAGTCTCATCGCGAAATACAAGTCCAATACTCTAACTCGCTAGCAACATGAAAAGTTTGAGCTTACAACAGACACGCGGCTGCTCACTGCTCAGAGACTAAGTCCCGGTTTAACACACAACGCGAAATTCTCTAAGTCGTTTCACTTCCTAGCTACCTAAAGACCGACCGTCCGCTTACACGTCTCCACCAGCAGTGTACCCTTTGGAGTCTAGACCAGGACTGTCCCACTGCCCTTCCCCGGCCGAGTCACCCCCGTGCCGATCACCGTTGCTCAACTGACTAGGGCAGTTCCCTTTCCTGAAGCCGTCCTTCTGATTGGCTACAGCTTATTGTACATTATTTTACATTAACTATTATGCACTAAATTTTACAAGAAATATTCTACTACCTAATGATTCAATAAGGGGTCATGCTGTCATCGTTCGATGTGTTTCATGTGGAGGAAATGAAGATATAATGCTTAACTGAAAGTACTGATAATTTAAAATTAACTATTCTTTTAGACAAATAAAGTTACAGAGTTGATATTTACAACATTTGTCATTTTAATGATGCCCTTCTATATGAAATGTGGATCTTTAAGATCGACCAAAACGTTCAGATTTTAGCATTCACGTCTTTCTTACGAAACTGGTTGATTTCACTTTAACGGTAAATTATAAACTATTATAGATATGATCAATATTCCAGTTTTATTGGGATCGCCATGAAAATTTATGAAGGGTGCAAGATTAAAATTACTGTGGCTTCATGCCCTGAATTACTACATAATTAAATTGTTTTCATAAATGTTTCCGTTTATGGCTGATCTTAGGTGCGCCATATTTAACACTGCTACATCTCCTTGGCCACAAATTGCTTCTACGGGGTTTCCCTATGACAGAGGTTCTCGTCTGTCTCACTCCCACACTGCAGCACCTAGACCTCACTCAGAACAATAGATGCCTGTAAATTTCCCCGTCTGTTGGCGAATCTGCACTCTGCAAGGTCTTGAACGACAGGGTTCGTTTCTCAATTCCTGAAGGCTGACTCTTTTAGCCATAGACTTATATGAGAACGAAATTCTCGTTAACTCATAGTAGCCGCAGGAACTTGATACTCGACCTACGTTTCTTCAGCATCTAAATTCGCTCCACCCGATTATAAATTTCACAATGGAAGTGGAGAATGATGGTACTATATCTTTTCTTGATGTTTTCGTACGAAGGGAAGCAGATTTAACCTTGGGACACAGCATATACAGCAGGCCAACTCATACAGATCTATATCTGCCGGCCACAAGTTGCTATCATCCTGCACAATCCTGTAGTTAATTACGTACGTCAGTTCACGGAGCACTTGTGGTATCTGATCCTGAAAGTCTGTCGAACGAAATACAGCACTTGAAGACAGTGTTCGACAAAACGGTTAGTATGAGAGACACACACGTAATTCATTCAGACCCAAGCGAGTTCTATCCAAGAAGCGAATTGAAGATACTAATACACCCATCACTTTGGCCTTTCTGCAGTATACTACGGTATATTGATAAGTTTCACTTATGGACTGTCTGACAGCAACTGAATAAAACACAATTTTAGTGCCATACGCGTTTCGCCTTTATTTTCTGCAAGGCATCATCAGTGGCCTGGAATATGTACTTGTGTTAGCTATTTTATTTACATTTTTGTCACTGTGCCTTTAGGTTATAAACAGTTCTGGTGGTTGGTATTTCTTATTAAGTAGTAGTGTTTTTAACTGTACTTACGGGTTGCGTAGACAGTTTCTTACATATTACGCTCCTGTTGCATTTTTGGTGTTGTTCTTCTTCCTACGAGCGCCAGTTTGCTGTTTTTTCCACATTCCACAGCACTATGCACTGAATGCTTGTTTTAATGCAATGTTTGGTTTCTGTTGCCGATTGTCAAATGTTTTTTGCCAAAGATCGAATATTACTGCCAAACTTATGAGTGTAACTATTGAAGTATCTGTGGTCTGTCCGTGTATTCGTTTGTGTGTGTGTGTGTGTGTGTGCGTGTGTGTGTGTGTGTGTGTGTGTGTGTGTGTTTTCGTGTGGTATTAATTTAATTTCATTTAATTTTATTGTATTTAGTTATTTATTTTTGTTTTTGTCCTGTGTATATGTGTGTGTGTGTGTGTGTGTGTGTGTGTGTGTGTGTTTTGGTGTGATATGTATTTTTTTGTGCTGTGTGTGTGTGTCTGTCTGTATTTTGGTGTTATGTAATTTTTTTTTTTTTTTGGTGGGGCTGTGTGTGTGTGTGTGTGCGTGTGTGTGTGTGTGTGTGTGTGTATGTGTGTGTGTCTGTCTGTCTGTCTGTATTTTGGTGTTATATATATATGTATATATTTTATGTTATCATTTCCTTTATTAAATGTAGTAGGGAGCCTGTGCTGATGTGTGTTTGTTCATTTATCACATGTTTGTTTTCTGCTATGGGTTTCTGGATGTGGAAGTTTTCTTGCATTTGTATAAGATGTTTGTCATGGTTGCTTATTCTCATTATTTTCATTTCTTGTTCCATGTTAGTAGGATGATTGTTGTAGTGTTTTAAATGCTCTGCAAATGTGGAATGGTTTGTTTCATACTTCCAACATCTGATATGTTCTTTGTATCTTGTTTCAAAATTCCTGCATGTCATGCCTATGTATACTGCATCACAACTTTGACATTCAAGTTTATATATTCCTTATTGTTGGAACTTGTCCCTCTTGGTAGCTGGCTGGCTTAGGTTTGATTGAAGGGTTTGCCCAGGCTTATATGCTGCTTTGAAGCCCTGTCTTTTTAGGATGTTTGCAACTCTGTGTGTTAGTTTATGTGTGTAGGTCATGGTGTACCATCTGGTTCTTTTCTGTGTGGTGTTGTCATTGTGTGTGTTTGTTGAGTGTGTTTGTAAGTTTTCAGCTTGTGAGTTCTTTTGTATTGTGGAAATGTTGTGTTTGTTTTTTATTTGTGTTTTTATTTTTTGATTGAGCCTGTGTACCACATGTGTGTCATACCCGTTGTTCTTAGCTATTTGTATGATCGTGTTCATTTCTTGTTCATAGTTTCTGTTGCTGAGTGGGATTCTGTTTAATCTATGTAACATGTGTCTTAGTGCTGCAAGTTTCTGGCTTTGGGGGTGGTTGGATGTGGAATGTATTATTGTGTCCGTGGCTGTTGGTTTTCTAAAGATGTTAAATGTATGTTTTCCATTTTCTTTTTTAATTGTAATGTCAAGAAATTTTATTTGATTTTCTTTTTCTTTTTCAAGTGTGAATTTTATGTTCTTATGAGCATTGTTTATTTCTGAGTGGAGTTCATCTATTTTTTCACTTGGCTCGTCTACCAGACAAATAATGTCATCCATGTATCTGTGCCAATATATGATTTTGAAACTTTCCTTTGTGGTTATCTTATCAAATATCTGATTTTCAAGGTGACTGATGAAAATGTTTGCTAGTGTTCCTGATATTGGGGATCCCATGGGCAGTCCATCAGTTTGTAGATAATATTCTTCCTCAAACTGAAAGTAATTTTGTTCAGTTGTCAGTCTGAGCATATCTGTTATTTCTTTTATTGCGTCTGTGGTGAGGTTGCTGTGGGATGAGAGATTTTGTTCTATGATTTCTATTGTTTCTGTGATAGGGATGGAGGTATACATATTTTCTATATCGAATGAAATCAGTGATGCTGTGTGTGGTATCTGTATGTTCTGTATGCTTTCTATTAGGTTTCCTGTGTTTATCACTGTTCTGTTGTTTTCTACTTTATAGTGGTTTGTAACTAACTTTTGGAGGTGTTTGGCTATGTGGTATGTTGGGGCTTTCTTGAAGTTGATAACAGGTCTCATTGGCGTTCCGTCTTTATGTACTTTCGGTTGGCTGCGGAGTGTTGGTGCTTGTGGGTTTTTCTGTGTTAAGTAGTATTTCTGTTTGTCTGTGAGTGTGTGTTCAATGTTTTTCAGTGTTCGTTTCACATTTGCCTGGAACCGTGTAGTTGGATCTGACTTCAGTTTTTGTATAGCGTTGGTGTTTATGTATTCCTTGGTTTTTGTGATGTATTGCTCTTTATCCATGAGTACTGTTACATTTCCCTTGTCTGCTCTTGTTATTAATACGTTGTTGTTTCTTAACTTTTGTTTTAACCTTTTCATAGTAGCTGCTTCTGTTTGGTTGTTCTTATTGTGTGTCGGCTGTGTTTGTTTTATTATGCCTTTTATTTCTTCTTTTACTAGTTCTCTTGTCAGTCCTATGTTTATTACACAATTATTTTGTTGTTCTTCACGTGTAAGGATGTGTTCGGTTTCTACTATGAGATTTTCTATGTATTGGACGTGTCAAGGAGTCACAGCTATTTAAGCTACATTTAATGATCATTAGCATTGATTACTAGATCCCTCCTCATAACAGCACAAAGGAATGTGAATTTAAACTCAAACATGTGCTATAGCTTGGTGAAGTTGATTTACAATACCTCACATTCTCTCGACAGGAAAAAATTATCGTAACAAAATTAGAGGTATATTGAAGTATTGAGATTTGGGAACGTATATCTGTGTAACACTAATCCTTGCTCTGAATGTTTAATCCCACAGGTTATGAGAACTTTGTCGAAGAGGTGGAGCAGCCTGGTGCTGACTTCCGAGTTTGGAACTGATCTGTGTTATTCTACGCTGCAGACTGGACAGTAGCAGGTCCCAGATTTTAAAGTCCCGCCACCTACAGCACCATAAAAGCTTTAAAGTGTCGCTGTCAGGTTGCTGTTTTCGTCTCTTTCTACTGGTAGCGGGTCGGATACTGACTCTTCTCAATCTTGGCGTGCAGTACAGGGAAACTGTCCGACAGAATGGTCCTTCTCTGGCGGTTGTGATAATCAATTTTCCTCCCTGAATTGCTAAGACCTGAAGTCACGAATGTAGAAAATACTGACCTTTAACTAAATGCAAATTTTTGAAAGTTAATGTAAAAGTCACACATTCAGGCAAACCCAGCAGTTGCTTTAATTCATTTTGCCTCATATGACTCAAAAGGCCATTCAAGGAACTCAAAAACAACACAGAAAATTTAAGAAATTTCAAGTTTACATTCTATAATGCACACATTATCAGTCTGAAACACTTTTTACTTACAATAATCGTTTTACAACATTCATTTCTGTAGAACCAGAAGATGGTTTCATTGAATAAACACTGAATATTATATCTTCCTTAGAGATTTACTGGCAACTGGGTATCATGTACGGTCTCCAACACCAATGTCTATAACGAATCGTTTTCCACTTTCGTCCTTTGTGAGAATGTTAGTGTAGTCCTGAATGAGTTCGGCACCGATTACTGAAATGTTATTCATAAGAAGCATCTTCTTAAGTTTTTTAATTTCTTTAACGGGACTCATCTTTTCTCGTTGGAGGGCCTTTGTAGAGAAAATCGGTCTTGATCGAAAATTTTATGAAGAAATTTTTGTGACATGGGTTAAAAAAGTTGATAGTCAATATTTGTAAGAGAAGAAAGATAACTTTTGTGTATATTGCTCCTTGCCACTTGACTTTTTTTCTTAATCTTAGTCATTTTTTTATATTTCCAAGATAGCTGTGGCTATAACTGCCCTGAGTTTCTTTGGAGCATTGCCATCCAACAAAGCTAGGGCCACAGTTTCTGCACCTAAGTACCAGAAGCGGTTTTAGCGTTTTTTTGCATCTACCTTACTGATTACTGAATCAATATCGCTATAATTTATCAGTTACTCCCAGATGCGAAATTATGGTAATATGTCTTAATTGCTTCTACTGACTGAAACGATGCACTGACGCCCACGTGTCCAAGAAAAATAAATATCTTTGTTAATGAGTTCTTATACATGGCAGATAAGAGAAACTGATGTTGACACACATGTAACGAATGTATATATGGCCTGAGCCATCCACCTAGAATAACGTACAGCTCTGGAATGCGAAATGGTGTCCCAGTCTTCAAAATACCGTCAAGGGAGATTATCCAGCTGTTGTTTTCCCGAGTGAACTTGGTTTTATAGAAAACCGAGACAAATACACCGTAAGTCATCAGGTCCTTCACTGGTACAGGTTATGCCAATTTTCTTGTCGACTTTCGACCAAATTACTCTACAGTTCTTGAAAAGATCGTGTATGGGCCGGAAATTGTCTTCATCAGTAAGATGAGAAAAGTCCTCAAGACCAATTCAGAAATGTGATGATGACGAGAGAGGTGTAACAAGTCTTACGTGAACAATTGCTAAATACTGGTAGTGCTACAATTTACTCATCCAGTATCACTTGCTGCTGTATCACTGCAAAGTTCCTGAATTTAGTCAGCTGTACCCCACCTTTCTGAGGCCTGGTGAAAAGCGTTGATTCCATCTCCTCCGGAAGCTGTTAGGATTTCAGGGAAGAGCAACAACTAATCCATGGCCGGTGGGAGTGGCCGAGCGGTTCTAAGCGCTACTGTTTGGACCCGCGCGACCGCTACGGTCGCAGGTTCGAATCCTACCTCGGGCATGGATGTGTGTGATGTTCTTAGGTTAGTTAGGTTAAACTAGTTCTAAGTTCTAGGTGACTGATGACCTTAGAAGTTCAGTCCCCTAGTGCTCAGAGCCAATACTGCCAATCGATTTTGTTTTTTAACAGCTTTGGGCACGGGGAACAACTTTCCGTGGTAGTGCAGCACAAAATTTAAAATCAGACGATCGGATGTAACTATCACCACGAATTTCACTGACGGTACCGCGGTTATCTTTTTTTTTTTGTTTTGTTTTAAGCGTTTAGGGCTAGGCTGCAGTATTCTCCAAAGCAGTAAAAGGAAGATGCACTTTCACTCCCATCTAGCTATTACAGCCATTTTTATTAACACTACTAATGTTTCACTAGTAATAAAATAATGGCATGTATTATATGTTAAGATGTGGACAAAAGTATTAAAGCTGGAGTTTTACAAATAAGTATCTTTAATAGCAAAACTTTACTTAATAATAATGATAATGAGAAACTGCGTAGCACAATTCACACAGTAAAAATTCAAAAGCTCGCGGTCGATGAGGGTCGCTTTGCAGTTGTCCGGTTGAGCTGAAATTTTGGACATAGCGTGTTTTTCATTGATTATAACAAGTAGAAGCGTAGATGATAAACAGTTCGAAAACTGAACAAACGGTTTCACCCTAAGTAGATGTGACAGCATGTCATGGCGCCGCCATGTACAGCAGAATTGTGGAGTACGTTGTTCAGTGTTGTACTAACAAGGGAAACTCCCCATCGCACGCCCATCAAATTTAATGGTAAGGTGGTCCAGTGAGCAGCCGAAGGAAATTTGAACACAGATCAAGCATGGAAACAGGAAGAAGGGGTACTGGACTGTGAAAAGAAAAGCAAGATAGAGAACGTGAACAGTCAAACGAGAAGAAGTGCAAATGTAGAGCAGCCTGTAACAGCGATGGAGTCGTGGTTAAGTGGTTACGGTGTAGGGGACCCAAGCGTGCGAGTAGTGATAAAACCTTTCTCGTGCCAATTTTTTTTTCGCTTTATTCAAATTTGTGTCTGCGTCGTGGTGTAAGATCCGTTTACAAAAGCCAGGTGTAAAGTGGAGACCTACAATGACGGTTGATTGTGCACAACTACCCCATTAGCAGCCGAAAGGAAGTGGCTTTCGAATGGAAACCGTAAACATTTCATGACAAGTTCACAACTCAACCGAATCCTCCAACGGAAAACAATTCTGGTGTTTTATAAACAGCATTAGTGACAGCACATATGCCATATGATAGGAATCTCTTACGGACGCACCTAATTTGAACGACTGGTATGTGAGTGAGATTTTCTCACTTCTTGCCCGATAAGGGTGTTCTTATGAATGTGCCTGTGATAACTCCCAAGGAAATGATGAAAACGTGATAGCTTATCACATAAGCTGCAACTAATGAACGTAACTCTTTCACAATCAGCGAGCTTCTCCGTGCTCTGTCAAAATATATATTATAACGTTTTTGAAACTGTGTTCCGTTTTGGAAGTCTTGACTCATGAATTCCTTTGTTGTAACGTAGGTTACACCCATTTATATGTTGTTTTCATGTCTGTGAGACGACAATGTGGTATCTTGCCTGTTCTCACTAGTCATGACATTTACATGCGACAGTAACGTATGCCTACCACATGACTCCTTTTCTATATCAAATGTATAGTATGACAACGGCCAAACTACAGAAAGAGAACAAACATTTCAATGACCGGACGGACAGTTCATAACCTTGTGAAAGAAAAAAGTTTACATCCATTAACGGCACGTGGAAGTTTTGAAACACGGCTGGTCCACTGGGTAGTCCAACACGGAGACCACTTACCCAACACACAGCTCATTTTTCAGGCTGTCCTTGGACCGTTCACTGTTTCTGTTTTGCTGTTTTTCACAGTTCAGTACACCTTCTTCCTGTTTTCACACTTGACCTGTGTTCAATTCGTGACGTGCTGTTCACTGGGCCATCTTACCACTAAACTTGAAGGGGGTTGAGATGGGGAGTTTCGCTTGTAAGAAGCGGAATGACTAGTTCTCCGTTGCTAGGGTTGCCCACTTCGGCTAGAGTTGTTGTATGCAATGAGTTGTTGTTAATGTTTGCTTTCTCTTGTACGTACTGCCAAGCTGACTTCTGCGTGGTTTCGCAGTCGGTTTAGTAGAGCGTGTGCGTCTAGTTAATTTGGTATCACGTTTTCCGACAGTAATTTTCGATGGCTTGCCAGTGTTTTCGCATTGACGTGTGATTTGTGATTGGTGGTTCTTGGTTTTCTTTGTATGTTCACCGCTTGAAGTACTATTTATAATATTTGCCTTCTGTTTGGGCCACCGGTCGGACACCTTATGTGTTTCTAGTTGGTGCAATGCCTAGGGAAACAGGATTCGGCTCGTATGCGAGTGCTTTCACAGTGAAGTGTGGTTACTAACTTGGAACGTTAACTTTATATTTGTTTTATGTGTGAAACGTGTGGGAAGTCGTGGACCAATAATTAATTGGTCAGATGCTAAGTAGCACGAACTGTCAACTGAGATCTTTCAGCGGTGAAATTCAATGAATTCTTGTATTGATTTCTTGTATCTCTGATTGCAACATCCCTTATGTGTTTAGTGATGAATGAAATATACATGGAGCTAGGTACTAAATACTGCACTACTGAATGTGGAAGTGTTTCTGAGTCCTAGTTTCTCAGCTGTCACATTGCATACCTCTGTGGTTTTCCAGTCACCAAGGACTTTATAAAATCACCAGCATTCGTTGAATAAATATCAATGCACAGAGTGCCCTCACACTTAATAAGATCTTTAAGTTTTTTTTAAATCCGCTTGAAGCACGTCTAATGTTATGAAGTCAATTGTCTTATTGTACTGGTGTGTCACGTGTCCTCTGTGTGTTGTGCAGATTCATGTTTTATCTATTGTACGTCATTGATGAGTAACCCATACTACTATATAGCACAAGTTGTTGTTTATCATTGTTTCCAAAAATCTCCAAAAGTACTTAACTGATTCATTTCAGATTTGTGCACCGTACTCTAATGAACGTTAAGACGGGCAAAGGATGTGAAAAAGTTATCAGTAAAAATCAGGAAAAGTTCTTGACCATTTCAGCTCGAAAATACATAGACTACATATTTCATTTACGTATAAGAAGATGTCGAACAGTTCTCGACCCATTTAGTTGAATTTTAAATTTAATAAACATCAAGTCGGATCCCTTGCACAATTATAATTGAATGACAAAGACTACTATTTAATTATTAGCTTTTAGTTCATCAATCCTTGCGTTTTCCTTTAATGTTCTTGTGTGTTTGTTAAATAAATTGTTTCGATATTGTGAACGTAAGTTGAATAAAATTTTGTAAGTGTACTTTTTTCTAAATGCAATACGTCGCTTTCGGCGCAGTGTTGCCAAATGTTGATGGTCTATAAACTGCATTGTATTCTGATTCCTGGTTTCTGAATTTTCATCAGGAATTTAAAAATGGTTAGCTAATGATATTTTGACTAAAAAGAGAAATATTTGTAACCGTAGGTTAAATAGCTTACTGCAGCTCCTGTTATAATATTGAATTTTTTAAGTGATTTAAAGAAAAACAGGTTATATGTTGATCTTTGGATAAATAGCTTCTTGTACGTGTGTGCTTAACATTTTGCGATAAAATCTGGTGCGGTTTCCCGGCAAATAAATTTATAGCTTTCAGTTTCCATTCAATTGATCACCCCCACCCTCACCTCTGGAACTCCGCCGTCAGTAGTATATGACTATAAACTATTGTTTTGAATATATTACCAAGGATAGTCAGCTTAAAACCGCACTATCGTTCGATTCACACATAATACAAGACATTGATATCTGAGCAGTTGTTTTATTACCATATAAAACCTAAAATGAAACATAGCACTGAATTCCAAAGTATTTCTCGAGGTGCTGAAATATTCAGTGTATTGGAAGGTATGTACATCGAGATGATTACAAGTAAACGATGACGCTCATGTGAATTTGGTGATTTCTGTGGGAGGGATAAACTTGGCCCACCAGTCTCTTAGTTTACGATCTTTGAATGTCTGTACAAAGATGCAATGCCTTACATTCTCCTTGTATTTTTCTCCCTGTCTCTGTTCCCTCCTACTTGTTACTCTCCTTCCCGATCCATTTCCCACCCTCCCACTAAACACTTCTCCCTTCTGTTTCTTCATGTTTTTCGTTCCATATCGATGTAGCCCTGTGAATCTACCTCACACTATTTTTCTCTCTCACTCTGGCCAGCGCTGTCATTTGACCGCTCCACTGTCTATCTTTCTTTCTTGCATCCCTCTCTCTCGCTTTGCGTTATCCATTCTTTTCTTGTTCTGCAACTCTCATTCTCTGCTTTTTGCACCTCTTACCTTTCTTCTCTCTGTCTCTCTCCCTGTTTATGTACCTACATGTGGCTGTGAGTACTATATACAAGTATACAAGCGCATTGATTGTGTTTGCCGTCTTTCCCAGTCTGGTCGTGCAAAGCAAGACTGGTGATGGTTTTTCATGGCTGTGTAGTTGGAGCATTGAGTGTTACCCCTCTATTAAGATCAGATTACGTGGTTCTGCAAAAAGTCGAGAAAAATAATGGATGTCACCTTAAACACGAATTCAATGAAAACTCTTTCACTATAAAGGCACAAACACAATTTTATTCACACAAAGTACATACATGCCTGCAGATAGGTTAATCCAGAATATATTATAAAAGGATATGTGAACTTACTACTGTAAGCAGAGGGAACAACAGCACTGGGGTCGACGTCACGGCATTAGATATAGCTGAGTTTATTGACAGACGGGAGTTCGCTGCTTGTTACAGGGCAGGGGGTGGTAGGTTCCGATGGGTACGTGAACAGGGGGGTAGGCAGTGTTGTTTATATTGACGTTGGGGTTGAAGCTGCCAACGCCGAAGTTCACCCTACCCACTCCAGAGTCGCTCGATGCACCTGGTGAAGGATAATGCTTGTTATTTACATTGACGTTGGGGTTGAAGCTCTTATCGCCGAAGTTCACATCCCCCACTCCGATATCGCGTCTCTCGTTAGGCTGATGTTGCTGGCGCTGCTGGCCGGTACTGCCGGTGCTGGGATTGGTGGGCACTGCAGTAGCAAAGCCGGCGGCTGCTGCGCCCAGGACCACCACGGCGAGCACCTGCGGAACAACAGGTAAAGGCTTAAAGCCGACTCACACCAGATATCAGTGAAGAAGGGACGGAACGCTAGGTGGGGTCACGGTCAGAATTTGGTCTGGCCATACTAGACGCAATGTGAGTTCAAAGTCACTTCACCTTACCACAATTATTGGAGAGGTCAAAGTAACGTTATGATATACTATCTGCGACACTAAAAGTCGTACTATAATATCAGAATTAAGGAATTGCCAGTGATAAAGTTTATTACTGCAAATGAAAACGTCATAAAGTATGATCAGCAAAGAATTTGCATGGTAAATAGATCAAAATTGGAACAACAGGGCAAGTTTCTTCTGAACATTTCGAAACGATGACTTTACTTGCCAGAGAATATATATATATATATATATATATATATATATATATATATATATATATATATAGTGCTATTCGTTGTATTTAGTTACTTATTTCTAAATAACAAATAACATCAAATACAAACGTAATATTCTCCTTCAAGAGAGACAAAATTTTCCACAGTTGAAAAAGTTATTTCATGGAAATTGGTTCATTCATTTACGTCCTTATTTGTAGACAATGCATATTCTGCCCAAGAGTAGCAAAACATAAATTAGTTTTCACTCTCAGCTATGTGGCGTCCCTTGTGCAAGAACACTCAATAGAAAAAAATATCGAAGCTTTCATGGGCCTTCTGTGCGTATCACAAAAAGCAAAGCAAGAGAATCGAATACAGTCTAAGAAGGTACAAAAACGAAAAGTTCACAGCTGTTGAGTTGAGAGAGTGCAGATAAAGTAAGGTAATTTACAATTTTAAAAGACGATGACGGCAATGCCAAAGCTCTCTTCCCGAGACATCTTGGCTCTAAGGTCCCGTCGGCCTGGTACTGTTCTATTGACTGCCTCAGTGAATCCTTTCATTTGAAATGCATAGTGGATATTACTGTCCTATCGTTCCCTACCAGAGCATTACATCAAGTGTGAATCTACGTTTACATAGCCTTCCACCATGTAGGAATACAACTCAGGGAAAATTCTAACTGTGTCTGGTTTTTTCTCATGAACAATATCTCTAAGCTACAATGCATTTAAAGAAATGCATAATGCAACCATCAATGGCTTTTCTAATGAGTGTATATTCTCCAGCAATCCGTTTAAGTGAAGAGATCATCTTTAAATCAAGGATTAACACCATATAAAGTAAAAGACACCTATTTAAACGTTTTCATTTGCACCATATGTTGCGAGTGTTTATATGTAAAACTTCGAATTAAAAACAGTTACTTTAGCGACCCCAAGAAACATATTCCTTTAACTTGATGTAGTGAAGACCTGTGACCTGAATTCAGTCTCATGACCGAATCTAAATCTCTGAGAATAAAAGCATATCACAGTAATTTTTGGACGTTCTGGGACACCGTACTAATGTTCACTTTCTTCTAACCACGTTTTGCGTTTCAGAAATATACTCGGAGAGCCAAAGAAACTGGTATATCTATCTAATATCGCCTAGAGCCCCCGCGAGCACACAAAAGGGCAACAATACGACGTGGCATGGACTCGACTAACGTCTGAAGTAACGCTGGAGGGAACCGACACCATAAATTCTGCAGGGGTGTCTGTAAATCCATAAGACAACGAGGGGTTGCAGATCTCTTCTGAACAGCACGTTGCAAGACAACAAAAATATGTTCGTGTCTGGGGAGTCTGGTTGACAACCGAGGTGTTCCAAATCAGAGGAGTGTCCCTCGAGCCAATCTGTAGTAGTTCTGGACATGTGAGGTGTCGCATTGGCCTGCTGGAATTGGCCAAGTCCGTCGGAACGCACAGTGGACTTGAATGGTTGCAGGTGGTCAGGCAGGATGCCTACCTACGTGTCACATGTCAGTGTTGTATCTAGACGTGTCAAGGATCCCATATCACTCCAACTGCACAAGCCCCACACCATTATAGACACTCCACCAGCTTTAACAGGTCCCTGCTGACATGCAGGTTCGACGGATTCATGAGGTTGTCTTCACAGAAGTATACATTCATCAGCACGATACAATCTGAAACGAGACTCGTCCAACCAGGCAATATGTTCCCAGTCATCAACAGTCGAACGGAGGTGTAGATTGGCCTAGGCGATGCGTACAGCTCTCTGTCGTGCGGTCATCAAAGGTACACGAGTGGGCTTTCGGCTCCGAATGCCCTAATCGGAGATGCTCCGTTGAATGGTTCGCGCGCTGACACTTATTGATGGCCCAGCATTCAAATCTGCAGCAATTTGCGGAAGGGTTGCCCTTCAGTCACGTTGAGCGATTCTCTTCAGTCGTCATTGGCCCTGTGCTTGCAGAGTGTTTTTCCGGCCGCAGCTATGTCGGTGATTTGATGTTTTACCGGTTTCCTGATATTCGCGGTGCACTAGTGAAATGGTCGTACCGGCAAATCCCCAGTTTATCGCTACCTCGGAGATGCTCTGCCCCATCACCCGTGCGCCGATTATAACACCACGCTCAGACTTGCTCAAATCTCAATAAACCGCCATTGTAGCAGCAGTAACCGATCTAACAACTGCGCCAGACACTTGATGTCTTATATAGGCGTTGCCGACCGTAGCGCCGTATTCTGGCTGTTAACATATATCTGTATTTGAATACGCGTGCCTATACCAGTTCCTTTTGCACTTCAGTGTAATTACAGTACGCACAGGGTGTCACAGAATTCGTACTCTGCAATGTCTCAGGCGTCTTTCCTAAAAGCAGATCAAAAAAAGGGCACCACTTTGCGTTACAGTTTTATTTAATAAGCGCATGGAGATTCCAGCGAACTCCAGTGGCAGACGCTGCAGGAGAGACTTGCTACATCACTGTATAGCCTTCTATTATAGTACCACATGGAGGCCTACCGACAGTCGTTCTTCCAGCGAAGTGTATGTGGCTCGAAGGGGGAAAGGCAGAAGTGAGGCTGGTTCAGAAAGAACCTTCTGTCACACACGATAAGGTGGTTTCGCAGTATAGCTGCAGATGTACTACATATTTAGTACTTTTCATTTTCATTCAAAGACGGTGTATTATACACTCCTGGAAATTGAAATAAGAACACCGTGAATTCATTGTCCCAGGAAGGGGAAACTTTATTGACACATTCCTGGGGTCAGATACATCACATGATCACACTGACAGAACCACAGGCACATAGACACAGGCAACAGAGCATGCACAATGTCGGCACTAGTACAGTGTATATCCACCTTTCGCAGCAATGCAGGCTGCTATTCTCCCATGGAGACGATCGTAGAGATGCTGGATGTAGTCCTGTGGAACGGCTTGCCATGCCATTTCCACCTGGCGCCTCAGTTGGACCAGCGTTCGTGCTGGACGTGCAGACCGCGTGAGACGACGCTTCATCCAGTCCCAAACATGCTCAATGGGGGACAGATCCGGAGATCTTGCTGGCCAGGGTAGTTGACTTACACCTTCTAGAGCACGTTGGGTGGCACGGGATACATGCGGACGTGCATTGTCCTGTTGGAACAGCAAGTTCCCTTGCCGGTCTAGGAATGGTAGAACGATGGGTTCGATGACGGTTTGGATGTACCGTGCACTATTCAGTGTCCCCTCGACGATCACCAGTGGTGTACGGCCAGTGTAGGAGATCGCTCCCCACACCATGATGCCGGGTGTTGGCCCTGTGTGCCTCGGTCGTATGCAGTCCTGATTGTGGCGCTCACCTGCACGGCGCCAAACACGCATACGACCATCATTGGCACCAAGGCAGAAGCGACTCTCATCGCTGAAGACGACACGTCTCCATTCGTCCCTCCATTCACGCCTGTCGCGACACCACTGGAGGCGGGCTGCACGATGTTGGGGCGTGAGCGGAAGACGGCCTAACGGTGTGCGGGACCGTAGCCCAGCTTCATGGAGACGGTTGCGAATGGTCCTCGCCGATACCCCAGGAGCAACAGTGTCCCTAATTTGCTGGGAAGTGGCGGTGCGGTCCCCTACGGCACTGCGTAGGATCCTACGGTCTTGGCGTGCATCCGTGCGTCTCTGCGGTCCGGTCCCAGGTCGACGGGCACGTGCACCTTCCGCCGACCACTGGCGACAACATCGATGTACTGTGGAGACCTCACGCCCCACGTGTTGAGCAATTCGGCGGTACGCCCACCCGGCCTCCCGCATGCCCACTATACGCCCTCGCTCAAAGTCCGTCAACTGCACATACGCTTCACGTCCACGCTGTCGCGGCATGCTACCAGTGTTAAAGACTGCGATGGAGCTCCGTATGCCACGGCAAACTGGCTGAAACTGACGGCGGCGGTGCACAAATGCTGCGCAGCTAGCGCCATTCGACGGCCAACACCGCGGTTCCTGGTGTGTCCGCTGTGCCGTGCGTGTGATCATTGCTTGTACAGCCCTCTCGCAGTGTCCGGAGCAAGTATGGTGGGTCTGACACACCGGTGTCAATGTGTTCTTTTTTCCATTTCCAGTAGTGTAATTATATATAGTGATGTAATTCTTGTTCACTGCTGCCTATCTTATCTGCACAATCTGTATGAGGTGTGTATGCAACACAAATCGTTTAAAGTATGTGGCAAAAGTAACGGTGAATTGCGCTAGGTGTTCTGTCCCATTCACTTGCTTTCACAGATGGAATGCGATAATTGCTGCTGCTTGTCTAGTACTGCACCATCTCTAGGAGGAAGACTGGGTCCGTTCCGATATTAGCGATAAGAATAAATACACAAATTTCTTAAGGTTTTTGTCAGATTAGAACTGCGGACGACTATAACTGCGCCAGCCGCAGTGGCGGAGCGGTTCTAAGCGCTTCAGTCTCAAACCGCGCGACCGTTACGGTCCCAGATTCGAATCCTGTTGCGGGCATGGATGTGTGTGATGTCCTTAGGTTAGTTAGGTTTAAGTAGTTCTAAGTTCTAGGGGACTGATGACCTAAGATGTGAAGTCCCATAGTGCTCAGAGCCACTTGAACCATTTTACTATAACTGTGAGCCGCACAGTAATTCTTACCAGTTGTGGCCTGTGCTCCGAGAATGTACCCCAAGGAGTCTATTGTTGCTTAGGTTGCGTTATTTAACTTTTTCTGTTTTATTTTGTATTTGCTTTTATACTCATTGTCAGAATTTTTCGTAAATAATATGAATAAATCTTCGCATACTTCCCCGTCTATCCTAAATTCGTACACCCTATGGAAAAAAGAGAAGGATCAACTCGAAGCTATTATCCAAATCAGGCGGAAATTGGAA
This sequence comes from Schistocerca americana, assembly GCF_021461395.2. Lineage (NCBI taxonomy): Eukaryota > Metazoa > Arthropoda > Insecta > Orthoptera > Acrididae > Schistocerca > Schistocerca americana. The sequence goes on along the minus strand of NC_060126.1, from coordinate 489,658,364 downwards.
AATGTTATGTACACGTAGAGACAAACAAATGATTACCATTTCAGAAAAAAAAAAGATTGCTTCAAGAGATAAAACTTCAGAAGTTGAGCAGTCGACTACGCTTTGGTCGACCTCTGGCTTGGCACTTATTGATACAGTTTTTGGATGTCCTCCTAAAGGATATCGTACCCTAATTCTGTCCAGTTAGCGGGTTAGGTCGTCAAAACCTCAAGCCAGTTGGAGGGTCTACCCTTAATACTTGTAACTTTCACAACTGGGGATGAAATCTGTGGCCTTCCTGGCGAAGGTCGGGTTTGGCAAGCAAGAAAAGAAGCATTAGAAACTCTCTATGAGTGCGGGTGGGCATTATCTTGCTGAAAAGTAAGCTCAGGTTCGGTGCCCTCGAGGGCTAACAAAGATAGGAGCAGGATATCGGGGACGTAAAGTTGGGCTCTAAGGGTGCTGTGGGTGACACCCAAAGGGGTCCTGCTACCAAAAGGAATGCTACGCCACACCATTAGCTCTGGTTTTAGGGCCGCGTAGCAGGCGACAGTCAAGTTGCTACTCCACCGCTGTCCGGAACGTCTCCAGACAGATCTTCGACCTTGAATCTCATTGACTGGAGCAAAACTGTCTTCAGTGGTTCGTCCCCATGGCAGATGTTCTTCACTGGAATTCAGGAATATTTACTTAGTATTTTTTGGTGAAAGAGTTTCGTAAAATCGTGTTTAATAACTCTGCTTTAGTGGCACTGGCGTCGGTGACTTCAAGGTTGTTATCGCGCAGTGATGTTATTGATTGCGTCTTGCCACAGGTGTGCTTTATGTATGACCAGAATCTCTTTGGGTTTTCTGCCAGATTTCGAGACAGAGTTTCGTTGTGGGAATTATTGAAAGCATCTCACATTGAAGTTGTTGTTGTTGTGGTTTTCAGTCCTGAGTCTGGTTTGATGCAGCTCTCCATGCTAATCTATCCTGTGCAAGTTCTTTCATCTCCCAATACCTACTGCAACCTACATCCTTCTGAATCTGCTTATTGTTTCCATCTCTTGGTCTCCCTCTACGATTTTTACCCTCCACGCTGCCCTCCAATGCTAAATTTGTGATCCCTTGATGCCTCAGAACATCAGAACATGTCCTAACAACCGGTCCCTTCATCTAGTCAAGTTGTGCCACAAACATCTCTTCTCCCCAATTCTATTCAATACCTCCTCATTAGTTACGTGATCTACCCACCTACTCTTCAACATTCTTTTGTAGCACAACATTTCGAAAGCTTCTATTCTCTTCTCGTCCAAACTATTTATTGTCCATGTTTCACTTCCATACATGGCTACACTCCATACAAATACTTTCAGAAATGACTTCCTGACACTTAAATCTATACTCGATGTTAACAAATTTCTCTTCTTCAGAAACGCTATCCTTGCCATTGCCAGTCTACATTTTATATCCTCCCTACTTCGACCTTCATCAGTTATTTTGCTCCCCAAATAGGAAACCTCGTTTACTACTTTAAGTGTCTCATTTCGTAATCTAATTCCCTCAGCATCACCCGACTTAATTCGACTACATTCCATTATCCTCGTTTTACTTTTGTTGATGTTTATCTTATATCCTCCTTTCAAGACACTGTCCATTCCGTTCAACTGCTCTTCCAAGTCCTTTGCTGTCTCTGACAGAATTACAATGTCATCGGCGAACCTCAAAGTTTTTATTTCTTCTCACTGGATTTTAATACCTACTCCGAATTTTTCTTTTGTTTCCTTTACTGCTTGCTCAATATACAGATTGAATAACATCAGGGAGAGGCTACAAGCCTGTCTCACTCCCTTCCCAACCACTGCTTCCCTTTCATGCCCCTTGACTCTTATAACTGCCATCTGGTTTCTGTACAAATTGTAAGTAGCCTTTCGCTCCCTGTATTTTAGCCCTGCCACCTTTAGAATTTGAAAGAGAGTATTCCAGTCAACATTGTCAAAAGCTTTCTCTAAGTCTACAAATGCTAGAAACGTAGGTTTGCCTTTCCTTAATCTTTCATCTAAGATAAGTCGTAAGGTCAGTATTGCCTCACGTGTTCCAACATTTCAAAGGAATCCAAACTGATCTTCCACGACGTCGGCTTCACCAGTTTTCCCATTCGTCTGTAAATAATTCGCGTTAGTATTTTGCAGCTGTGGCTTATTAAACTGATAGTTCGGTAATTTTCACATCTGTCAACACCTGCTTTCTTTGGGATTAGAATTATTATATTCTTCTTTTTTGAGATGTTTGTATTCCTTTTTGCCTGCTTCATTTACTGCATTTTTGTATTCCTTTCAACAATTAAATTCAGTATCTATTCTGTTACCCAAGGATTTGTACTAGCCCTCGTGTTTTTACCTACTTGGTCCTCTGCTTCCTTCACTATTTCATTCCTCAAAGCTACCCATTCTTCTTCTACTGTATTTCTTTCCCCCATTACTGTCAATTGTTCCCTTATGCTGTCCCTGAAACTCTGTACAACCTCTGGTCTAGTCAGTTTATCCAGGTCCCATCTCCTTAAATTACCACCTTTTTGCAATTTTTCAGTTTTAATCTACAGGTCATAACCAATAGATTGAGGACAGAGTCCACATCTGCCCCTGGAAATGTCCTACAATTTAAAACCTAGTTCCGAAATCTCAGTCTTACCAATATATAATCTATCTGATGCCTTTTAGTATCTCCAGGATTCTTCCATGTATACAACCTTCTTTTATGATTCTTGAACTAAGTGTTAGCTATGATTAAGTTATGCTCTGTGCAAAATTTTACCAGACGGCTTCCTCTTTCATTTCTTAGCTCCAATCCATATTCACCTACTATGTTTCCTTCTCTCCCTTTTCCTACTGTCGAATTCCAGTCACCCATGACTATTAAATTTTCGCCTCCCTTCACTACCTGTATAATTTCTTTAATCTCATCATACATTTCTTCAATTTCTTCGTCATCTGCAGAGCTAGTTGGCATATAAACTTGTACTACTGTAGTAGGCATGGGCTTCGTGTCTATCTTGGCCACTATAATACGTTCACTATGCTGTCTGTAGTAGCGTACCCGCACTCCTATTTTTTTATTCATTATTAAACCTACTCCTGCATTACCCCTATTTGATTTTGTACTTATAACCCTGTTTTCACCCGACCAGAAGTCTTGCTCCTCCTGCCACCGAACTTCACCAATTCCCACTATATCTAACTTTAACGTATCCATTTCGCTTTTTAAATTTTCTAACCTACCTGCCCGATTAAGGGATCTGACATTCCACGCTCCGATCCGTGGAATGCCAGTTTTCTTTCTCCTGATAACAACGTCCTCTTGAGTAGTCCCCGCCCGGAGGATCGAATGGGGGACTATTTTACCACCGGAATATTTTACCCAAGAGGACGCCATCATCATTTAACCATAGAGTAAAGCTTCATGCCCTTGGGAAAAATTACGGCTGTAGTTTCCCCTTGCTTTCAGCCGTTCGCAGTACCACAACAGCAAGGCCAGATCAGTCGATCATCCAGACCGTTGCCCCTGCAACTACTGAAAAGGCTGCTGCCCCTCTTCAGGAACCAAATGTTTGTCTGGCCTCTCAACAGATACCCCTCCGTTGCGGTTGCACCTACGGTACGGCTATCTGTATCGTTGAGGCACGCAAGCCTCCCCACCAACGGCAAGGTCCATGGTTCATGGTGGGAGGCACATTGAAGTACGCACTATATTTCGAACTTACAGCGATCTGACCCGCTTTGTGTACCGTGAGGAATCAGTACCATCACTTATTAATTTATGTGGTATATATATCTCTCAATTACTGTCGATACTATCTATTTGAATTCATTCCACAACTTTTCTACGCTTACATGGTCAGACTGTCTCTTAATAAGGCGTTAAGACCATTATTATCATCTTTTTAAAATAGATATACTTTGCGTTTCTTTTTTATGGTTGTAGGAGTTACGGTATTCAGCCTAGCAGCAACTGGCATTTTTCGCTAATCCCTGTATTCGTCACGATATCCACTATTTGTGTAGGATTATTTGTTGCTAAGAAGTCAAATATGCTTTCGCAATCATTTTCGCTTCGAGTGGGCTCATGAACTAATTGTTCAAAATAATTTTATGAGAAAGCATTCAGTACAATTTTGGATGAGGTTTTATGCCTGCCGCCGGCTTTAAATGTTTAATTTTTTCAGCATATCGAGGGTAGATTAAAGTCACCTCCAACTATAATTGTAAGAGTGGTGTACCTATTTGAAATGAGACTCAAGTTTTCTCTGAACTGTTCAGCAACTATAGCTTCTGAGTCGGAGGGTCGGTAAAACAACCCAGTTAATAGTTTATTCCGATTGTCAAGTATAACCTCCACCCATACTATGTCATTACAAGGAAAACATCTTCTGACAGCAATAATTACTCCACTACAAATTGCATTTAATCTATCCTTTCTGTACACTGTTAGATTGTTACAAAAAAATTTCTGCTGAGTTAATTTCCGGCTTTAGCGAGGCTTTCTGTACCTATAACTATTTGAACTTCAGTGCTTTCTATTAGGGCGTGGACCTCTGGTTCTTTCCCAACACAGCTACGACGATTGACAATTACAATACCGATCGTTTCTACAACTAACGTATTGTCTTTTACCTGCCCACTTTGAGATGGACGCCCTTTCTGTGGTTCCCTGAGGCCCTCTAACCTAAACAACCACCCAGTCCCTTCCATAAAGTCCCCGCTACCCATGTAGCCGCTTCCTGTGTGTAGTGGACTCCTGACCTATTAAGCGGAACCTGGAAACCCACCACCCGACGGCGCAAGTCTAGGAATCTGCTGCCTACACGGTCACATAACCGCCTGGGCCTGATTCAGACCCTCCACTCAGCTCTGCACCGAAGGACCACAGTCGGTTCTATCGACGATGCTGCAGATCGGTGAGATCCGCCTTAATCTACCAAGCAAGACTGGCAGTCCTTGCCATTTCCGCTAGCCGCCCAGAACCAGAGAGAATCTCCTCCGATCCAAAGCGACATACGTCATTGGTAACGAGCCACCACCTGCAGTTGGCTGCTCCCTGTACTCTTCATGGCATCCGGAATCAGCCTTTCCGCATCCGGAATGACTCCCCCCGGTATGCACATGATGTACACACTAGCTTCCTTCCCCTATTAGGCAGCTATGTTCCTAGGAATCCCCATTACGCGCCTAATGGTGGAGCTCCCAAATGCCGGCAAACCCACACTTTGTGAATGCCCAGATAAATGATGTGTATATAAATTTAAAAAAAAGGTGAAATGCGATCAGAAGGACTAAATACGTAGAAGAAAGCAGAGGGAATCCTTCAGCTGAAGGTTAGTAACAACAAACCGTCGCATACTTACGGCTTTCATATTGGCTTGCTGAAATTGTGTGTCGGCCAGGAACGTGTTGGATCACGGTGTGTGCCTTCCTCTGGAGACGTCTGCTCTTTTATACTCATTCGGCCGCTTGTACTGGCCTCAGAATGCAGATTCATTGCCACAATTCAAGGGCTGGAGGGGAAGCGTGCAGTTGTTGCCATTGTGTGCTTCACTTTCCGCCTTCCCCGCTTCCCGGTACGGAGTCAGTTCCCACGTTTCCGCTTACCGGTACTCGTTGCTTAGGCCGAAATCTGAGCAGTATAACTGAAGGACGCCATACACTCTACTGCCGCATCGCAGAAAGAAGAACTATATAATGTGTGTGTCAATATGGAGGTGACGCAGCACAGTAATAATGTTCACATCTGTACGATGTATGTATGGGTGATAATTTTGTGGTGTGGTGTGAGATAGTATGCCATAGATTTTCAGGCTCACATGCGGTTCCTCTTCGTCCAAATGTCTTGGCCCAAACTCGTCTAGGGGTTGAACCGGACGTGTCGCATTACACGCCCTAAATTAGAGACTTGTGACCCTTTGGTTAAGCCGGCCGCAGTGGCCGAGCGGTTCTAGGCGAAACAGTATGGAATTGCGCGACCGCTACGGTCGCAGGTTCGAATCCTGCCTCGGGCATGGATGTACGTGATGTCCTTAGGTTACTTAGGTTTAAGTAGTTCTGATTTCTAGGGGACTGATGACCGTAGCAGTTAAATCCCATAGCGCTCAGTGCCATTTGAACCAACCCTTTGGTTAAATTGTCTGGCTGATGGAAAGTTTGTGAAATACAAATTTAATAACAGTAATAATAATATTGGTAACTAATATTGACAACTAAATTAACGACCCATAAAATATGATGGACACACAGTTACGATTTGGTTAGAATAACGTTCATTCAGAAAGCAAAGTAATAGAGAAAGTGGTCGTATCTAGAGTTACAATTACACTCGAGTGCATAACCATTTGACACAGTTCCGTCAGTTACAGTCTCATCGCGAAATACAAGTCCAATACTCTAACTCGCTAGCAACATGAAAAGTTTGAGCTTACAACAGACACGCGGCTGCTCACTGCTCAGAGACTAAGTCCCGGTTTAACACACAACGCGAAATTCTCTAAGTCGTTTCACTTCCTAGCTACCTAAACACGGACCGTCCGCTTTCACGTCTCCACCAGCAGTGTACCCTTTGGAGTCTAGACCAGGACTGTCCCACTGCCCTTCCCCGGCCGAGTCACCCCCGTGCCGATCACCGTTGCTCAACTGACTAGGGCAGTTCCCTTTCCTGAAGCCGTCCTTCTGATTGGCTACAGCTTATTCTACATTATTTTACATTAACTATTATGCACTAAATTTTACAAGAAATATTCAATAAGGGGTCATGCTGTCATCGTTCGTTGTGTTTGATGTGGAGGAAATGAAGATCTGATGCTTAACTGAAAATACTGATAATTTAAAATTAACTATTCCTTTAGACAAATAAAGTTACAGAGTTGATATTTACAACATTTGTCATTTTAATGATGCCCTTCTATATGAAATGTGGATCTTTAAGATCGACCAAAACGTTCAGATTTTAGCATTCACGTCTTTCTTACGAAACTGGTTGATTTCACTTTAACGGTAAATTATAAACTATTATAGATATCATCAATATTCCAGTTTTATTGGGATCGCCATGAAAATATATGAAGGGTACTAGATTAAAATTACTGTGGCTTCATGCCCTGAATTACTGCATAGTTAAATTGTTTTCATAAATGTTTCCGTTTATGGCTGATCTTAGGTGCGCCATATTTAACACTGCTACATCTCCTTGGCCACAAATTGCTTCTACGGGGTTTCCCTATGACATAGGTTCTTGTCTGTCTCACTCCCACACTGCAGCACCTAGACCTCATTCAGAACAATAGATGCCTGTAAATTTCCCCGTCTCTTGGCGAATCTGCACTCTGCGTGGTCTTGAACGACAGGGTTCGTTTCACAATTCCTGAAGGCTGACTCTTTTAGCCATAGACTTATATTAGAACGAAATTCTCGTTAACTCATAGTAGCCGCAGGAACTTGACACTCGACCTACGTTTCTTCAGCATCTAAATTCGCTCCACCCGATTATAAATTTCACAATGGAAGTGGAGAATGATGGTACTATATCCTTTCTTGATGTTTTCGTACGAAGGGAAGCAGATTTAACCTTGGGACACAGCATATACAGCAGGCCAACTCATACAGATCTCTATCTGCCGGCCACAAGTTGCTATCATCCTGCACAATCTTGTAGTTAATTACTTACGTGAGTTCACGGAGCACTTGTGGTATCTGATCCTGAAAGCCTGCCGAACGAAATACAGCACTTGAAGACAGTGTTCGACAAAACGGTTAGTATGAGAGACACACACGTAATTCATTCAGACCCAAGCGAGTTCTATCCAAGGAGCGAATTGAAGATACTAATACACCCATCACTTTGGCCTTTCTGCAGTATACTACGGTATATTGATAAGTTTCACTTATGGACTGTCTGACAGCAACTGAATAAAACACAATTTTAGTGCCATACGCGTTTCGCCTTTTTTTTCTGCAAGGCATCATCAGTGGCCTGGAATATGTACATGTGTTAGCTATTTTCTTTACATTTTTGTCACTGTGCCTATAGGTTATAAACAGTTCTAGTGGTTGGTATTTCCTATTAAGTAGTAATGTATTGAACTGTACTTACAGGTTGCGTAGACAGTTTCTTACATATTACGCTCCTGTTGCATTTTTGGTGTTGTTCTTCTTCCTATGAGCGCCAGTTTGCTGTTTTTTCCACATTCCACAGCACTATGCACTGAACGCTTGTTTTAATGCAATGTTTTGGTTTCTGTTGCCGATTGTCAAATGTTTTTTGCCAAAGATTGAATATTACTGCCAAACTTATGAGTGTAACTATTGAAGTATCTGTGGTCTGTCCGTGTATTCGTTTGTGTGAGTGTGTGTGTGTGTGTGTGTGTGTGTGTGTGTTTGGTGTGGTATTAATTTAATTTCATTTAATTTTATTGTAATTAGTTATTTATTTTTTTTTGTCCTGTGTATGTGTGTGTGTGTGTGTGTTTTAGTGTGATATGTATTTTTTTTGTGCTGTGTGTGTGTGTGTCTGTCTGTATTTTGGTGTTATATATATATGTATATATTTTATGTTATCATTTCCTTTATTAAATGTAGTAGGGAGCCTGTGCTGATGTGTGTTTGTTCATTTATCACATGTTTGTTTTCTGCTATCGCTTTCTGGATGTGGAAGTTTTCTTGCATTTGTATAAGATGTTTGTCATGGTTGCTTATTCTCATTATTTTCATTTCTTGTTCCATGTTTGTAGGATGATGGTTGTAGTGTTTTAAATGCTCTGCAAATATGGAATGGTTTGTTTCATACTTCCAACATCTGATATGTTCTTTGTATCTTGTTTCAAAATTCCTGCATGTCATGCCTATGTATACTGCATCACAACTTTGACATTCAAGTTTATATATTCCTGATTGTTGGAACTTGTCCCTCTTGGTAGCTGGCTGGCTTAGGTGTGATTGAAGGGTTTGCCCAGGCTTATATGCTATATTGAAGCCCTGTCTCTTTAGGATGTTTGCAACTCTGTGTGTTAGTTTATGTGTGTAGGTCATGGTGTACCATCTGGTTCTTTTCTGTGTGGTGTTGTCATTGTGTGTGTTTGTTGAGTGTGTTTGTAAGTTTTCAGCTTGTGAGTTCTTTTGTATTGTGGAAATGTTGTGTTTGTTTTTTATTTGTGTTTTTATTTTTTGATTGAGCCTGTGTACCACATGTGTGTCATACCCGTTGTTCTTAGCTATTTGTATGATCGTGTTCATTTCTTGTTCATAGTTTCTCTTGCTGAGTGGGATTCTGTTTAATCTATGTAACATGTGTCTTAGTGCTGCAAGTTTCTGGCTTTGGGGGTGGTTGGATGTGGAATGTATTATTGTGTCCGTGGCTGTTGGTTTTCTAAAGATGTGAAATGTATGTTTTCCATTTTCTTTTTTAATTGTAATGTCAAGAAAATTTATTTGATTTTCTTTTTCCATTTCAAGTGTGAATTTTATGTTCTTATGAGCTTTGTTTATTTCTGAATGGAGTTCATCTATTTTTTCACTTGGCTCGTCTACCAGACAAATAATGTCATCCACGTATCTGTACCAATATATGATTTTGAAACTTTCCTTTGTGGTTATCTTATCAAATATCTGATTTTCAAGGTGACTGATGAAAATGTTTGCTAGTGTTCCTGATATTGGGGATCCCATGGGCAGTCCATCAGTTTGTAGATAATATTCTTCCTCAAACTGAAAGTAGTTTTGTTCAGTTGTCAGTCTGAGCATATCTGTTATTTCTTTTATTGCGTCTGTGGTGAGGTTGCTGTGGGATGAGAGATTTTGTTCTATGATTTCTATTGTTTCTGTGATAGGGATGGAGGTATACATATTTTCTATATCGAATGAAATCAGTGATGCTGTGTGTGGTATCTGTATGCTTTCTATTAGGTTTCATATGTTTATCACTGTTCTGTTGTTTTCTACTTTATAGTGGTTTGTAACTAACTTTTGGAGGTGTTTGGCTATGCGGTATGTTGGGGCTTTCTTGAAGTTGATAACAGGTCTCATTGGCATTCCGTCTTTACGTACTTTCGGTTGGCTGCGGAGTGTTGGTGCTTGTGGGTTTTTCTGTGTTAAGTAGTATTTCTGTTTGTCTGTGAGTGTGTGTTCAATGTTTTTCAGTGTTCGTTTCACATTTGCCTGGAATCGTGTAGTTGGATCTGACTTCAGTTTCTGTATAGCGTTGGTGTTTATGTATTCCTTGGTTTTTGTGATGTATTGCTCTTTATCCATGAGTACTGTTACATTTCCCTTGTCTGCTTTTGTTATTAATACGTTGTTGTTTGTTAACTTTTGTTTTAACCTTTTCATAGTAGCTGCTTCTGTTTGGTTGTTCTTATTGTGTGTCTGCTGTGTTTGTTTTATTATGCATTTTATTTCTTCTTTTACTAGTTCTCTTGTCAGTCCTATGTTTATTACACAATTATTTTGTTGTTCTTCACGTGTAAGGATGTGTTCGGTTTCTACTATGAGATTTTCTATGTATTGGACGTGTCAAGGAGTCACAGCTATTTAAGCTACATTTAATGATCATTAGCATTGATTACCAGATCCCTCCTCATAACAGCACAAAGGAATGTGAATTTAAACTCAAACATGTGCTATAGCTTGGTGAAGTTGATTTACAATATCTCACATTCTCTCGACCAGGAAAAAATTATCGTAACAAAATTAGAGGTATATTGAAGTACTGAGATTTGAGAACGTATATCTGTGTAACACTAATCCTTGCTCTGAAAGTTTAGTCCTACAGGTTATGAGAACTTTGTCGAAGAGGTGGAGCAGACTGGTGCTGACTTCCGAGTTTGGAACTGATCTGTGTTATTCTACGCTACAGACTGGACAGTAGCAGGTTCCAGATTTTAAAGTCCCGCCACCTACAGCACTATACAAGCTCTAAAGTGTCGCTGTCAGGTGGCTGTTTTCGTCTCTTTCTACTGGTAGCGGGTCGGATACTGACTCTTCTCACTCTTGGCGTGCAGTACAGGGAAACTGTCCGACAGAATCGTCCTTCTCTGGCGGTTGTGATAGTGAATTTTCCTCCCTGAATTGCTAAGACCTGAAGTCACGAATGTAGAAACTACTGACCTTTAACTAAATGCAAATTTTTGAAAGTTAATGTAATAGTCACACATTCAGGCAAACCCAGCAGTTGCTTTAATTCATTTTGCCTCATATGACTCAAAAGGCCATTCAAGGAACTCAAAAACAACACAGAAAATTTAAGAAATTTCAAGTTTACATTCTATAATGCACACATTTTCAGTCTGAAACACTTTTTACTTACAATAATCGTTTTACAACATTCATTTCTGTAGAACCAGAAGATGGTTTCATTGAATAAACACTGGATATTATTTCTTCCTTAGAGATTTACTGGCAACTGGGTATCATGTACGGTCTCCAACAACAATGTCTATAACGAATCGTTTCCCACTTTCGTCCTTTGTGAGAATGTTAGTGTAGTCCTGAATGAGTTCGGCACCGATTACTGAAAAGTTATTCATAAGAAGCATCTTCTTAAGTTTTTTAATTTCTTTAACGGGACTCATCTTTTCTCGTTGGAGGGCCTTTGTAGAGAAAATCGGTCTTCATCGAAAATTTTATGAAGAAATTTTTGTGACATGGGTTAAAAAAGTTGATAGTCAATATTTGTAAGAGAAGAAAGATAACTTTTGTGTATATTGCTCCTTGCCACTTGACTTTTTTTCTTAATCTTAGTCATTTTTTTGTATTTCCAAGATAGCTGTGGCTATAACTGCCCTGAGTTTCTTTGGAGCATTGCCATCCAACAAAGCTAGGGCGACAGTTTCTGCACCTAAGTACCAGAAGCGGTTTTAGCGTTTTTTTGCATCTACCTTACTGATTACTGAATCAATATCGCTATAATTTATCAGTTACTCCTAGATACGAAATTATGGTAATATGTCTTAATTGCTTCTACTGACTGAAACGATGCACTGACGTCCACGTGTCCAAGAAAAATAAATATATTTGTTAATGAGTTCTTATACATGGCAGATAAGAGAAACTGATGTTGACACACATGTAACGAATGTATATATGGCCTGAGCCATCCACCTAGAATAACGTACAGCTCTGGAATGCGAAATGGTATCCCATTCTTCAAAATACCGTCAAGGGAGATTATCCAGCTGTTGTTTTGCCGAGTGAACTTGGCTTTATAGAAAACCGAGACAAATACACCGTAAGACATCAGGTCCTTCATTGGTACAGGTTATGCCAATTTTCTTGTCGACTTTCGACCAAATTACTCTACAGTTCTTGAAAAGATCGTGTATGGGCCGGAAATTGTCTTCATTAGTAAGATGAGATAAGTCCTCAAGACCAATTCAGAAATGTGATGATGACGAGAGAGGTGTAACAAGTCTTACGTGAACAATTGCTAAATACTGGTAGTGCTACAATTTACTCATCCAGTATCACTTGCTGCTGTATCACTGCAAAGTTCCTGAATTTAGTCACCCGTACCCCACCTTTCTGATGCCTGGTGAAAAGCGTTGATTCCATCTCCTCCGGAAGCTGTTAGGATTTCAGGGAAGCCCAACAACTAATCCATGGCCGGTGGGAGTGGCCGAGCCGTTCTAAGCGCTACTGTTTGGACCCGCGCGACCGCTACGGTCGCAAGTTCGAATCCAACCTCTGGCATGGATGTGTGTGATGTTCTTAGGTTAGTTAGGTTTAACTAGTTCTAAGTTCAAGGGGACTGATGACCTTAGAAGTTCAGTCCAGTAGTGCTCAGAGCCAATACTGCCAATCGATTTTGTTTTGACACCTTTGAGCACGGGGAACAACTTTCCGTGGCAGTGCAGCACAAAATTTAAAATCAGACGATCGGATGTAACTATCACCACGAATTTCACTGCCGGTACCGCAGTTATCTCTTTTTTTGTTTTGTTTTAAGCGTTTAGGGCTAGGCTGCAGTATTCTCCAAAGCAGTAAAAGGAAGATGCACTTTCACTCCCACCTAGCTATTACAGCCATTTTTATTAACACTACTAGTGTTTCACTAGTAATAATATAATGGCATGTATTATATGTTAAGATGTGGACAAAAGTATTAAAGCTGGAGTTTTACAAATAAGTATCTTTAATAGTAAAACTTTACTTAATAATAATGATAATGAGAAACTGCGTAGCAAAATTCACACAGTAAAAATTCAAAATCTCGCTGTCGATGAGGGTCGTTTTGTAGTTGTTCGGTTGAGCTGAAATTTTGGACATAGCGTGTTTTTCATTGATTATAACAAGTAGAAGCGTAGATGATAAACAGTTCGAAAACTGAACAAACGGTTTCACCCTAAGTAGATGTGACAGCATCTCATGGCGCCGCCATGTACAGCAGAATTGTGTAGTACGTTGTTCAGTGTTGTACTAACAAGGGAAACTCCCCATCGCACGCCCATCAAATTTAATGGTAAGGTGGTCCAGTGAACAGCCCAAGAAAATTTGAACACAGATCAAGCATGGAAACAGGAAGAAGGGGTACTGAACTGTGAAAAGAAATGCAAGATAGAGAACGTGAACAGTCAAACGAGAAGAAGTGCAAATGTAGAGCAGCCTGTAACAGCGATGGAGTCGTGGTTAAGTGGTTACGGTGTAGGGGACCCAAGCGTGCGAGTAGCGATAAAACCTTTCTCGTGCCAATTTTTTTTTCGCTTTATTCAAATTTGTGTCTGCGTCGTGGTGTAAGATCCGTTTACAAAAGCCAGGTGTAAGGTGGAGACCTACAATGACGGTTGATTGTGCACAACTACCCCATTAGCAGCCGAAAGGAAGTGGCTTTCGAATGGAAACCGTAAACATTTCATGACAAGTTCACAACTCAACCGAATCCTCCAACGGAAAACAATTCTGGTGTTTTATAAACGGCATTAGTGACAGCACATATGCCATATGATAGGAATCTCTTACGGACGCACCTAATTTGAACGACTGGTATGTGAATGAGATTTTCTCACTTCTTGCCCGATAAGGGTGTTCTTATGAATGTGCCTGTGATAACTCCCAAGGAAATGATGAAAACGTGATAGCTTATCACATAAGCTCCAACTAATGAACGTAACTCTTTCACAATCAGTCAGCTTCTCCGTGCTCTGTCAAAATATATATTATAACGTTTTTGAAACTGTGTTCCGTGTTGGAAGTCTTGACTCATGAATTCCTTTGTTGTAACGTAGGTTACATCCATTTATATGTTGTTATCATTTCTGTGAGACGACAATGTGGTATCTCGCCTGTTCTCACTAGTCATGACATTTTCATGCGACAGTAACGTATGCCTACCACATGACTCCTTTTCTATAACAAATGTATAGTATGACAACGGCCAAACTACAGAAAGAGAACAAACATTTCAATGACCGGACAGGACAGTTCATAACCTTGTGAAAGAAAAAAGTTCACACCCATTAACGGCACGTGGAAGCTTGGAAACACGGCTGGTCCACTGGGTAGTCCAACACGGTGACCACTTACCCAACACACAGCTCATTTTTCAGGCTGTCCTTGGACCGTTCAATGTTTCTGTTTTGCTGTTTTTCACAGTTCAGTACACCTTCTTCCTGTTTTAACGCTTGATCTGTGTTCAGTTCGTGACGTGCTGTTCACTGGGCCATGTTACCACTAAACTTGAAGGGGGTTGAGATGGGGAGTTTCGCTTGTAAGAAGCGGAATGAGTAGTTCTCCGTTGGTAAGGTTGCCCACTTCGGCTAGAGTTGTTGTATGCAATGAGTTGTCGTTAGTGTTTGCTTTCTCTTGTACGTACTGCCAAGCTGACGTCTGCGTGGTTTCGCAGTCGGTTTAGTAGAGCATGTGCGTCTAGTTAATTTGGTATCACGTTTTCCGACAGTAATTTTCGATGGCTTGCCAGTGTTTTCGCATTGACGTGTGATTTGTGATTGGTGGTACTTGGTTTTCTTTGTATGTTCACCGCTTGAAGTACTATTTATAATATTTGCCTTCTGTTTGGGCCACCGGTCGGACACCTTATGTGTTTCTAGTTGGTACCATGCCTAGGGAAACAGGATTCGGCTCGTATGCGAGTGCTTTCACAGTGAAGTGTGGTTCACTAACTTGGAACGTTAACTTTATATTTGTTTTATGTGTGAAACGTGTGGGAAGTCGTGGACCAATAATTAATTGGTCAGATGCTAAGTGGCACCAACTGTCAACTGAGATCTTTCAGCGGTGAAATTCAATGAATTCTTGTATTGATTTCTTGTATCTCTGATTGCAACATTCATTATGTGTTTAGTGATGAATGAAATATACATGGAGCTAGGTACTAAATACTGCACTACTGAATGTGGAAGTGTTTCTGAGTCCTAGTTTCTCAGCTGTCACATTGCATAACTCTGTGGTCTTCCAGTCACCAAGGACTTTATAAAATCGCCAGCATTCGTTGAATAAATATCAATGCACAGACTGCCCTCACACTTAATAAGATCTTTAAGTTTTTTTTAATCCGCTTGAAGCACGTCTAATGTTATGAAGTCAATTGTCTTACTGTACTGGTGTGACACGTGTCCTCTGTGTGTTGTGCAGATTCATGTTTTATCTATTGTACGTCATTGATGAGTGACCCATACTACTATATAGCACAAGTTGTTGTTTATCATTGTTTCCAAAAATCTCCAAAAGTACTTAACTGATTCATTTCAGATTTGTGCACCGTACTCTAATGAACGTTAAGACGGACAAAGGATGTGAAAAAGTTATCAGTAAAAATCAGGAAAAGTTCTTGACCAATTCAGTTCGAAAATACATAGACTACATATTTCATTTACGTATAAAAAGATGTCGAACAGTTCTCGACCCATTTAGTTGAATTTTAAATTTAATAAACATCAAGTCGGATCCCTTGCACAATTATAATTGAATGACAAAGACTACTATTTAATTATTAGCTTTTAGTTCATCAATCCTTGCGTTTTCCTTTAATGTTCTTGTGTGTTTGTTAAATAAACTGTTTCGATATTGTGAACGTAAGTTGAATAAAATTTTGTAAGTGTACTTTTTTCTAAATGCAATACGTCGCCTTCGGCGCAGTGTTGCCAAATGTTGATGGTCTATAAACTGCATTGTATTCTGATTCCTGGTTTCTGAATTTTCATCAGGAATTTAAAAATTGTTAGCTAATGATATTTTGACTAAAAAGAGAAATATTTGTAACCGTAGGTTAAATCGCTTTCTGCAGCTCCTGTTATAATATTGAATTTTTAAAGTGATTTAAAGAAAAAGAGGTTATATGTTGATCTTTGGATTAATAGCTTCTTGTACGTATGTGCTTAACATTTTGCGATAAAATCTGGTGCGATTTCCCGGCAAATAAATTTATAGCTTTCAGTTTCCATTCAATTGATCACCCCCACCCCCCATCTCTGGAACTCCGCCGTCAGTAGTATATGACGATAAACTATTGTTTTAAATATATTACCAAGGATAGTCAGCTTAAAACCGCACTATCGTTCGATTCACACATAATACAAGACATTGATATCTGAGCAGTTGTTTTATTACCATATAAAACCTAAAATGAAACATAGCACTGAATTCCAAAGTATTTCTCGAGGTGCTGAAATATTCAGTGTATTGGAAGGTATGTACATCGAGATGATTACAAGTAAACGATGACGCTCATGTGAATTTGGTGATTTCTGTGGGAGGGATAAACTTGGCCCACCAGTCTCTTAGTTTACGATCTTTGAATGTCTGTACAAAGACGCAATGCCTTACATTCTTCTTGTATTTTTCTCCCTGTCTCTGTTCCCTCCTACTTGTTACTCTCCTTCCCGATCCATTTCCCACCCTCCTACTAACCACTTCTCCCTTCTGTTTCTTCATGTTTTTCGTTCCATATCGATGTAGCCCTGTGAATCTACCTCACACTATTTTTCTCTCTCACTCTGGCCAGCGCTGTCATTTGACCGCTCCACTGTCTATCTTTCTTTCTTACCTCCCTCTCTCTCGCTTTGCGTTATCCATTCTTTTCTTGTTCTGCAACTCTCATTCTCTGCTTTTTGCACCTCTTACCTTTCTTCTCTCTGTCTCTCTCCCTGTTTATGTACCTACATGTGGCTGTGAGTACTATATACAAGTATACAAGCGCATTGATTGTGTTTGCCGTGTTTCCCAGTCTGGTCGTGCAAAGCAAGACTGGTGATGGTTTTTCATGGCTGTGTAGTTGGAGCATTGAGTGTTACTCCTCTATTAAGATCAGATTACGTGGTTCTGCAAAAAGTCGATAAAAATAATGGATGTCATCTTAAACACGAATTCAATGAAAACTCTTTCACTATAAAGGCACAGACACAATTTTATTCACACAAAGTACATACATGCCTGCAGATAGGTAAATCCGGAATATATTATACAAGGATATGTGAACTTACTACTGTAAGCAGAGGGAACAACAGCACAGGGGTCGACGTCACAGCATTAGATATAGCTGAGTTTATTGACAGACGGGAGTTCGCTGCTTGTTACAGGGCAGAGGGTGGTAGGTTCCGATGGGTACGTGAACAGGGGGGTAGGCAGTGTTGTTTACATTGACGTTGGGGTTGAAGCTGCCAACGCCGAAGTTCACCCTACCCACTCCAGAGTCGCTCGATGCACCTGGTGAAGGATAATGCTTGTTATTTACATTGACGTTGGGGTTGAAGCTCTTATCGCCGAAGTTCACATCCCCCACTCCGATATCGCGTCTCTCGTTAGGCTGATGTTGCTGGTGCTGCTGGCCGGTACTGCCGGTGCTGGGATTGGTGGGCACTGCAGTAGCAAAGCCGGCGGCTGCTGCGCCCAGGACCACCACGGCGAGCACCTGCGGAACAACAGGTAAAGGCTTAAAGCCGACTCACACCAGATATCAGTGAAGAAGGGACGGAACGCTAGGTGGGGTCACGGTCAGAATTTGGTCTGGCCATACTAGACGCAATGTGAGCTCAAAGTCACTTCACCTTACCACAATTATTGGAGAGGTCAAAGTAACGTTATGATATACTATCTGCGACACTAAAAGTCGTACTATAATATCAGAGTTAAGGAATTGCCAGTGATAAAGTTTATCACTGCAAATGAAAACGTCAGAAAGTATGATCAGCAAAGAATTTGCATGGTAAATTGATCAAAAGTTGGAACAACAGGGCAAGTTTCTTCTGAACATTTCGAAACGATAACATTTACTTGCCAGAGAATATATATATATATACACTCCTGGAAATGGAAAAAAGAACACATTGACACCGGTGTGTCAGGCCCACCATACTTGCTCCGGACACTGCGAGAGGGCTGTACAAGCAATGATCACACGCACGGCACAGCGGACACACCAGGAACCGCGGTGTTGGCCGTCGAATGGCGCTAGCTGCGCAGCATTTGTGCACCGCCGCCGTCAGTGTCAGCCAGTTTGCCGTGGCATACGGAGCTCCATCGCAGTCTTTAACACTGGTAGCATGCCGCGACAGCGTGGACGTGAACCGTATGTGCAGTTGAAGGACTTTGAGCGAGGGCGTATAGTGGGCATGCGGGAGGCCGGGTGGACGTACCGCCGAATTGCTCAACACGTGGGGCGTGAGGTCTCCACAGTACATCGATGTTGTCGCCAGTGGTCGGCGGAAGGTGCACGTGCCCGTCGACCTGGGACCGGACCGCAGCGACGCACGGATGCACCCCAAGACCGTAGGATCCTACGTAGTGCCGTAGGGGACCGCACCGCCACTTCCCAGCAAATTAGGGACACTGTTGCTCCTGGGGTATCGGCGAGGACCATTCGCAACCGTCTCCATGAAGCTGGGCTACGGTCCCGCACACCGTTAGGCCGTCTTCCGCTCACGCCCCAACATCGTGCAGCCCGCCTCCAGTGGTGTCGCGACAGGCGTGAATGGAGGGACAAATGGAGACGTGTCGTCTTCAGCGATGAGAGTCGCTTCTGCCTTGGTGTCAATGATGGTCGTATGCGTGTTTGGCGCCGTGCAGGTGAGCGCCACAATCAGGACTGCATACGACCGAGGCACACAGGGCCAACACCCGGCATCATGGTGTGGGGAGCGATCTCCTACACTGGCCGTACACCACTGGTGATCGTCGAGGGGACACTGAATAGTGCACGGTACATCCAAACCGTCATCGAACCCATCGTTCTACCATTCCTAGACCGGCAAGGGAACTTGCTGTTCCAACAGGACAATGCACGTCCGCATGTATCCCGTGCCACCCAACGTGCTCTAGAAGGTGTAAGTCAACTACCCTGGCCAGCAAGATCTCCGGATCTGTCCCCCATTGAGCATGTTTGGGACTGGATGAAGCGTCGTCTCACGCGGTCTGCACGTCCAGCACGAACGCTGGTCCAACTGAGGCGCCAGGTGGAAATGGCATGGCAAGCCGTTCCACAGGACTACATCCAGCATCTCTACGATCGTCTCCATGGGAGAATAGCAGCCTGCATTGCTGCGAAAGGTGGATATACACTGTACTAGTGCCGACATTGTGCATGCTCTGTTGCCTGTGTCTATGTGCCTGTGGTTCTGTCAGTGTAATCATGTGATGTATCTGACCCCAGGAATGTGTCAATAAAGTTTCCCCTTCCTGGGACAATGAATTCACGGTGTTCTTATTTCAATTTCCAGGAGTATATATATATATATATATATATATATATAGAGTTATTCGTTGTATTTAGTTACTTATTTCTAAATAACAAATAACATCAAATACAAATGTAATATTCCCCTTCAAGAGAGACAAAATTTTCCACAGTTGAAAAAGTTATTTCATGGAAATTGGTTCATTGATTTACGTCCTTATTTGTAGACAATGCATATTCTGTCCAAGAGTAGCAAAACATAAATTTGTTTTCACTCTGAGCTATGTGGCGTCCCTTGTGCAAGAACACTCAATAGAAAAAAATATCGAAGCTTTCATGGGCCTTCTGTGCGTATCACAAAAAGCAAAGCAAGAGAATCGAATACAGTCTAAGAAGGTACAAAAACGAAAAGTTCACAGCTGTTCAGTTGAGAGAGTGCAGATAAAGTAAGGTAATTCATAATTTTAAAAGACGATGACGGCAATACCAAAGCTCTCTTCCCGAGACATCTTGGCTCTAAGGTCCCGTCAGCCTGGTACGGTTCTATTGACTGCCTCAGTGAATCCTTTCATTTGAAATGCATAGTGGAAATTACTGTCCTATCGTTCCCTACCAGAGCATTCCATCAAGTGCGAATCTACGTTTACATAGCCTTCCACCATGTAGTAATACAACTCAGTGAAAATTCTAACTGTGTCTGCTTTTTTCTCATGAACAATATCTCTAAGCTACAATGCATTTAAAGAAATGCATAATGCAACCATCAATGGCTTTTCTAATGAGTGTATGTTCTCCACCAATCCGTTTAAGTGAAGAGATCATCTTTCAATCAAGGATTAACACCATATAAAGTAAAAGACACTTATTTAAACGTTTTCATTTGCACCATATGTTGCGACTGTTTATATGTAAAACTTTGAACTGAAAACAGTTACTTTAGCGACCCCAAGAAACATATTCCTTTAACTTGATGTAGTGCAGACCTGTGACCTGAATTCAGTCTCATGACCGAATCTAAATCTCTGAGAATAAAATCATATCACAGTAACTTTTGGACGTTCTGGGACACCGTACTAATGTTCACTTTCTTCTAACCACGTTTTGCGTTTCAGAAATATACTCGGAGAGCCAAAGAAACTGGTAAATCTATCTAATATCGCGTAGAACCCCCGCGAGCACACAGAAGGGCTACAATACGACGTGGCATGGACTCGACTAACGCCTGAAGTAACGCTGGAGGGAACCGACACCATAAATTCTGCAGGGGTGTCTGTAAATCCATAAGACAACGAGGGGTTGCAGATCTCTTCTGAACAGCACGTTGCAAGGCAACAAAAATATGTTCGTGTCTGGGGAGTCTGGTTGACAACCGAGGTGTTTCAACTCAGAGGAGTGTCCCTCGAGCCAATCTGTAGTAATTCTGGACATGTGAGGTGTCGCATTGGCCTGCTGGAATTGGCCAA